>NC_047498.1:761298-1023116 GCF_002079055.1 Saccharomyces paradoxus
TTCATCTGAAGAAATTGGATGTCTACTGTTAGCTTGTCCGTCTACATTTTTCACACGTGCATTAGCACTCCTCTTTTTAGACGTTGATGTTGATTTTAGCCTGTTCGGATTAATTTCCCTAGTTGGTATACTTTTACGTTTCTTTTCAGTCCGCTCCATCTTTCTCTTTTCTTTACGGGTCAAATGTTTGCCATTCCCTCGTTTTCTCTTTTTTCCTTCTGCAATAGAAAACCTTTCATCCTGACTGTAGTCGAGAGTCTTCAACTCGTCCAAAATAACGCCTGGAATTCTAATACCATCTGTTTTCTGCATTGCTTCAATGGACTTGCCGCTTTATATTGGCTATTATAGTTAATCAAAGGCGTCGTAGATAATTCGAGTGCTCTTTCATGTAAGCTCATCGCATTTTTTTTTTGCCGGTTTTTAAATTTTCACAGCGAAAAGGACAAGAAACTTAGAGGTTAAAATTCTAAAAGATCGCAGATACCATATTTATTTTAATAACTTATATAAAAACCAAGATTTCGAGTAATGATTTTCTTGTTAATCAATAATTTATCGTAAGTATAAAGAAAAACACTCACGTAAATAATGTTAAGTCCAATGGCACACTACTACCTTTCCCACTTGGATACAGTTTTGTTTTATTTTGAAAGGGACGTGGTTTGGGCATTTGCGAGACGTTAGTCCATTTAAATCTTGAATCATCTATAACAATCTTTTCGTTTCCAGATTTGGCCCCAAGTGTAGAATTCGATCCACCTATGGTGTATCTTCCGACATCAACATCTGGTTGATTTGTATGCATATTATGCTTGTGTTGCAGCGTGGATTCACCCGTAGAAAATAAGCGTTGTTTGAGGTTTTTGCTGGGACTATTAAAGGTACCTGCATCTATCGTCGATGGACTTGGGGGTGGAGGTGGTGATTTAGAGGGATTCTTCGAAATTGATCCAGTTTCAGTACGGACAGGGAATGTAGAAGCAACAGGAGGAAGCGATGATCCTGATGGAGGTACGGATTGCTGAGGAACACTTGGAGCACTGAGGGTTGGTAACGGTGGAGCAGCTGCGACAGGAGGAGGAGGTTTTTCAATATTTGAAGAGGGAAGAACGTCATGTAATAAAGAAGCGGCAGGTGCAGCATCCTTGTTACTACCTAGTGAAACTGGTGGGGCTGGTGGGGCTGGTGGGAGTGGAGCGTGTCCGGGTAGTGGGGGGGCCTTTACTCTCTCCATCCCCAACGCACTTTCACTCTTATTTCGAGTGTGGTCATCACCTGATGAAGTTGAAGTCGGTAGTGGTGTTACGGGAGGAGGAGGAGCACTAGTAGGCAAAGGAGGAGCCATAGCATTTGGATGGGCAGGTGGTTGGTTAAAAGTATTAGAAGATGTCTGCTTATGTAATTTGGACTCAATTTCGTCCAAAAACGACATACCTTTTTGGCCGCTCTGTTTAGGTGGATTTATCGATGGGGTAGTCAGGGGAGGATTTAGGCCATCATTCGTAGATGAACTTATCACATCATCTTGTTTATCCTGAGTGGTATATCCGTTACCACCGCCAATCACGAATCTATCATCTCTCTTATTTTGGATCTCAGCAAGGAATGGTAAGGGTCCCCCGGGTGTTATAGCCGAGGAAGACGCAGAAGAAGGTGTTTTGGATTGCTTGTTAGACGCTGGCGGCTTGCTTGTCGTGAGGATTGGAGGAGGAGGAGGAGCCGATGGTGCAGGTGCAGGTGCAGCCACCGTAGGAGGGGGAGGAGGAGGAGGTGGTGGTGCTGAAGGAGTGGATGATGCTGACAAAGCAGAGGATGCTGAAAAAGGAGCAGGCGGTGGGGGGGAGGAGGAGGAGGTGCGGGCATCGAGGATGCTTTGTTAGAAGGAGCAGATGTAATGTCTGGTAATGATGGTGCTGGAATTGGGGGAGCCGGGTTTGCTGTTACATTGTTGGACGATGCAGAACTCATGAATGGTGGTGGAGGAGGTGGAGGAACCGGGACAGACGTTGCTTTTTTAGGTGCAGAAGCCACATTCGGTAACGATGGTGGAGGTGGTGCGATAGGCGGCAATGGTGGAGCATTTGATGTAGGAATGGGCGGCGCAGACGATGGAAGTGACGGTTGTGGAGGAGACTTGTCGTTTTCACTTTGATTTTTCGTTGAAGAGGAACCATCGACAGTCCCTCGTTCAGACCGTCTGGCATTGATTTCCGCTAAAAATGGCAGTCCGCCTGCAGGAACTTCAGAGGATGGTTGTGAAGCTGCGTTTCCTGTAGGTTTGACGTTTTTAGAATCCAAGCTAAATGTTGGAGCTGGGGGAGGAGGTGGGACCTGTGGAGCCTGTGGAGCCTGTGGAGGATTAACGGCAGGTGTAGGTAAAGAAGCTGGAGGCAAAGGGGGTGCTGACACACTAGGAAGAGAGATATTGGAGCTTTTTCTTTGATGGCTTCTGCGCGCTGGCCTTACTGTAGGCATATGCGGCCTATTTAGCGGCACCTTTGGAGCAGAAGCACTTGATAATGGAAGCGGTGGTGCTGCAGATAATGGTGCGTTGGGAATAGGGGGAGCCGCAGAAGATGGAATACTAGGAATTGGAGGTGCAGAAGACGGTGGGATACCAGGAACAGCAGGTGCTGATGATAGTGGCGCATTGGGTATAGGAGGGGCCGCAACAGAGGGCATCGCGCCCGGAATTTGTGGTGCATTCGACGATGGAGAGAATTTGGTGCTTGCATCGTTATTGACATGTTTTAACTTCGGTATCCCTCCAGCCAAAATATCCCCCAACTGTGGAGCACCCATCCCAGGGACTGGAGGAGCTGACATAGAGGGTCCTTTACTGCTAATGGTGCTAGAACTGCCTGAGGCCGATGAAACGGCACCACCTCCGACGATTGGGGCACTTCTATCATTTGTTTCTGCTTTTTTTAATTTCATTCCCTTCCTAATGTCACCTAAAAGGGCGTCACGTCCCTGCATAACGGATTTTGCTGGTTTAGGAGCACTACCACCACCCAATGCTGGTGGAGGGGGTGGAGGAGGAGGAGCTGGAGCGCCTGCCATTTCGATAATTGGTTGTAAATAAGATACGCTTATTCAGCAAAACGTTGTGCGGTTATTAGTCGTATACTCTGTTTCATATCGAAGACTTTCTTTATAAAGCCAGATTTTGTTCAAGTACTTACAGACTGTGCGGATTATTCTTAAGGCCCCTATTTGACGGTGGCCGCACCCGTAATAAGTGACCAGGTAAATAACATTTCTTCCATTTTAAAGACGCCTTAGCAAACCTTATTCAGGAAAGTAGGAATTGAAGGTTGAACTCATCAGTTCTCTGTAAATATTTTACGACTTGTATATTTGCGACTCGTTCGGTCGTTTGTGAGCTGTGAATTTTGTATTGTCTTTGTAATCGAAATGTAGAGGAGAATACGGCAATGAAGTAAGAAAACTGACTATTAAAGTCACCATTTTAGTTGTGACCTATTTTCGAGGGACTTCCATACCATATGCTACCAGGCTACGTTCTCGAATCCAATATACCCATATATTTTGCCTGCTTAACATCCGAACATTTTTAAATTTTAAATTTTTTTCACGAAAAAACTCAAAATTTTCTTCAAAGAAAAAAAAAAGCAACGCCGAAGTGAGGGCAAGTGCATCACAGAGTTGCGAAAAATTGACAAAAATGACTTTAAGTTATAAGTAAATGAATGAATAATAATCTCTGAATCTCGATTCTTTTTTCAAGTTTCAATCATAAGATATATAAGCGGAATACCTTTAAACATCCTGCAAACAATCTAATAAAAATATATAACAAGTTTGAAATGGGAGGCGTTCGTGAAAAGAAAGCTGAATACTTTGCTAAGTTAAGAGAATACTTGGAAGAATACAAGTCTTTGTTCGTTGTTGGTGTCGACAATGTTTCTTCCCAACAAATGCACGAAGTCAGAAAGGAATTGAGAGGCAGAGCTGTCGTCTTGATGGGTAAAAACACCATGGTTAGAAGAGCTATCAGAGGTTTCCTATCCGACTTACCAGACTTCGAAAAGTTGTTGCCTTTTGTCAAGGGTAACGTTGGTTTCGTTTTCACTAACGAACCATTGACCGAAATCAAGGACGTTATCATCTCTAACAGAGTTGCTGCCCCAGCTAGAGCCGGTGCCGTCGCTCCAGAAGACATCTGGGTTAGAGCCGTTAACACTGGTATGGAACCAGGTAAGACTTCTTTCTTCCAAGCTTTGGGTGTTCCAACCAAGATTGCCAGAGGTACCATTGAAATTGTTTCCGATGTCAAGGTCGTTGATGCCGGTAACAAGGTTGGTCAATCTGAAGCTTCTTTGTTGAACTTGTTGAACATCTCTCCATTCACTTTCGGTTTGACTGTTGTTCAAGTCTACGACAACGGTCAAGTCTTCCCATCCTCTATTTTGGATATCACCGATGAAGAATTGGTTTCTCACTTCGTTTCCGCTGTCAGCACCATTGCTTCCATCTCTTTGGCTATTGGTTACCCAACCTTGCCATCTGTCGGTCACACTTTGATCAACAACTACAAGGACTTGCTAGCTGTTGCCATTGCTGCTTCCTACCACTACCCTGAAATTGAAGAATTGGTTGACAGAATTGAAAACCCAGAAAAGTACGCCTCCGCTGCCCCAGCTGCTGCCTCCGCTGCTTCTGGTGACGCTGCTCCAGCCGAAGAAGCTGCTGCTGAAGAAGAAGAAGAATCTGATGACGACATGGGTTTCGGTTTATTCGATTAAGAAGTGCAACATGAATTATTAAATTAATTTCATATTTACTATTTTATAAATAAATAACATTAATCCTCTTTGATTCATTTTACCCATTATATGTTTTCCGTTCTTTACGTTGAGCTGAGTTAGTGCTCCGATAACTTGCCATCTTCATTTTTTTGGACAACCCTGTTTATGAATTGCATTTGGTTTGTGCTTCTAGCTGGATAAACATACTTTCACTTAATGTAGTTTGGTTTTTCTGCCCCACACGAATCTTTTCAAATACTCACTGCAAGATTTAGGAAGCAGTTATACTATCTTCCCAATTTATACATGGTTCCAAACACAAGTTCTCATTATTTATACATTTATTAAAGTACTGAGGATGCCAAAACTTTGTCTTTTTCTCTATCACCGATTGATTCTTTTAAGACGTCGGATTCAAGAAACGTCACAAAATCAAAAAAGCTGCGAGAAGATGGCGAAGAAAGGCAAAAGTCAAAACTATTGCTTCTATAAGAGTTGACAAGAAGTTACCAACAAAAAAAAATCTTCCTTAAAATATTTGTATGTTTTCCAGTTCCAAAGCAGTCTGTAAAAAGAAGTTCGAGAAGATCAATAAGAGTAGAATATGTTCCGAAAGGAAGATAATTCAAACTCTAATGTGCAAAATAATTTCTTTCTTCCTCTGGAATGTGAATACACTATACAGGATAGTCTACCTTCAAAGAAAAAATATGGTATGATAGAAAGTACAAATTTCTTCCCACTGAATGATTCGTTATTCACATCTCCAAAAAATTCAGAAAGTCATAATAGTGGTCAACCTCGTCACGGTAATATCAAATTTGTCACAAGCCGCTGTTGTACTGACACAGTTCCGACAAGAATCGATATGAGAGAAAAAAAATCGGATAATATCCAAGACGACGGTCTCTTTAGTTCGAACTATCACGATGTCAACAGGAATGTATCAGCTCCGTCCAATAAAGATAGCCAGAGTAAGGACTATAGCTATATAGCAGAGTCTATTTTTTTGAGAAAAAATGAAAACCTGGATAATCTTTGCTCAGGTTCGACAACGTTTGTGCTAAGTTCTGCAGACGAAGACGTGATAGAATTTAGTTTTGACGATAACGTGCCTTGTGTTGAGTTGCTTTCTGGCGCCACTCTCGAAAAAAGTTCGTTGACGCTAAATGAAGTAAACAAAAAACTATTTAATACGCTATATGACTTTGGAGTAAGCAAAGACAACCCCGAAGAAAATTTGGTAGAATCGATACTTCCGAATTGCGTGGCATTATTGAACATATTTGATGACATTGAACTTCTGACCAGCTCTTGCGATGAAATTTTTGAAAGATCTACTTTCATTAATACAATCGAGTTCATTGTGCACGATATTTGGGTACAAACGTTGACAAAAAACATAAACTTATTACAAACGTTGAGTGCGGATTTGAAATGGTACAAGGACAACTACCTAATATGCAAGTCAAAAATTCAGTATCCCTCAACAAACATAGTGGAGATACTAGGCAGTTTGAAGCACTTTCCCAATTCTATTTTACAAACTTTTAAATTCGGAATCGAGCTAAAAGAACAAGATCAGTATCACGATAAAAGTCCCATTACGAACTACATTGTTTTCACTAGGATGTTTTGCACAATAGTTTTAGAAATTCAAAAATGCTTTATCTTAATCGTCAAATTCATGCACTCTGTCAGGTTTTTGGAAGAGTTTTCCAATGAAATATTTTTATCGTTTATCGAGGTTCTTGTAAAAATTGTCTTTGAGCACCAGGTCCCGCAGTTGTTTTTGGGAATTGATGAAATTATTCAACTATGGTTAAAAGACAGTGATATAGAACGGCGACAAATTTTGAGCGCATGGTGCAATGGAGTCATCCAAGACATAAAGCAAAGCCAACCAAGAGGTGCCTCAAACACAGAATCGGGATCGATCGCTTCAAGTTCAGAAGATGACGACGAAGGTCTTCAATTCAATAAATGGGATGTGATTGAACCATTTATTGACAATATTAACTCTCTGCAATAACCAATTACCAATACATAATGCAGTGATAACGAAGCCACTCATACGGACATATACACAAGCAGCAAGGGAAATCTTTAAATTTTGCATTTTCGCGCCCTGACAAGGCCTAGATTATGTCACAAACGCAATCTATCTGTACTTCAACTCTCTCCTATGCATTGACCCGTACAAATCATGTTTCACGATCATGCCAAACCATGCAAAAAGAGAAACCAAGGAAAGAACAGGGAGAGCAAAATTACGATATACTTCAAATTTCTTCCAGCTTGACCAAGACAAAGAGGTGGACGTAGCGGTTTTTAGCGGGCCAAGAACGGGTTCCGAAAAAGCACAAGCAGACACCGAACCCTCAGCTAAGGAGGGGCAGCACCGATGCGGAAGGAGAAACTTTCTTTTTGCCTATCACAGTATCTTATCGAGCTTACTATTTTCGACACGCATGAAAAAAAGCAGAAATATTAACGAAAAAGAAAAGAAACTCCATGTACTGGCAATCACACAATCTGCAATAAGCGCCATTTTTTTTCTGTATCGGGTCTCCTTTACTACTCTCCTTCCGTTTAACGCGTTTCAAACTCTAATACTACTGCCAACGAATTTCTCGAAATTTTTTCACGTGTCTTGTGCTGCTGTATCCATCCGCTTTTTGCCACTTGGATTTCTACTATAGGAAATAGCTGTTACTTCCTGGGCGACGAATTTTCGCGTTTGAGATGAACAGGAAGAATTTCTTTTTTTTCTGGCTTCTTCTTGTTCCGTTTTTTACGCGCACCAATCTAAAAAAAGAAATAATTATAACCTAGTCTCGAAAATTTTCATCGATCTATTCGTTCCTTTTTTTCGATTTTTTCAGATCAAAAATTCTTGTTTCTTTCTTTGTCTTAGTTTATATTAAAAGATATTTTGGTTCTACTCCTGAACGATTTGTTTCTTCTGAGAGGGTCAGAACACTACAGCTGTTTTAACCGACTACAAAGTTCTCCGTTCTCGAACACTAGCTTTCATTTATCAACCAGGTACTAGCGTATATCATTAGTCCTTATTTGAAAAGAGATTGGTGGATTTTTTTGTAGTTTGTGAGAAAAGAAAATACTGTCATTTTGACTGATATCTAGAGGATATAAACCTCTTTAACGTTCGCTCAAAAAAATTAAAATAAGTAAATAGCAGAAATAAAGTCTTCCATACAACGATCAGACCATGAACACTGATCAACACCCTTATCAGGACCAAACGGATTATACTCAGGGACCAGGTAACGGTCAAGGTCAGGAACAGGACTACGACCAATATGGTCAGCCTTTGTATCCTTCACAAGCTGACGGTTACTACGACCCAAATATGGCTGCTGGGACTGAAGCTGATATATACGGTCAACAGCCACCAAACGAGTCTTACGACCAAGAGTACACAAATGGTGAATACTATGGCCAACCGCCAAACATGGCTGCACAAGACGGTGAAAACTTCTCAGACTTTAGCAGTTACGGTCCCCCTGGTACTCCTGGATATGATAGCTATGGTGGTCAATATACCCCTTCTCAAATGAGTTACGGAGAGCCAAATTCATCAGGTACCTCCACTCCAATTTACGGTAATTATGACCCAAATGCTATTGCTATGGCTTTGCCAAATGAACCTTATCCTGCTTGGACTGCAGACTCTCAATCACCCGTTTCGATCGAACAAATCGAAGATATCTTTATTGATTTGACCAACAGACTCGGGTTCCAAAGAGACTCTATGAGAAATATGTTTGATCATTTTATGGTTCTTTTGGATTCCAGGTCCTCTAGAATGTCACCTGATCAAGCCTTACTATCATTACATGCCGATTACATTGGTGGTGATACTGCTAACTATAAAAAATGGTATTTTGCTGCTCAGTTAGATATGGATGATGAAATTGGTTTTAGAAATATGAGTCTAGGAAAACTTTCAAGAAAGGCTAGAAAAGCTAAGAAGAAAAATAAGAAGGCTATGGAAGAGGCCGATCCTGAAGCTACTGAAGAGACGTTAAACAAAATCGAGGGTGATAGCTCCCTAGAAGCTGCTGACTTTAGATGGAAGGCCAAGATGAACCAGTTATCTCCTTTGGAAAGAGTTCGTCATATCGCCTTATATCTATTATGTTGGGGTGAAGCTAATCAAGTCAGATTCACTGCGGAATGTTTATGTTTTATCTACAAATGTGCCCTCGACTACTTGGATTCCCCTCTGTGCCAGCAACGCCAAGAGCCTATGCCGGAAGGTGATTTCCTGAACAGAGTCATTACGCCGATTTATCATTTCATCAGAAATCAAGTTTATGAAATTGTTGATGGTCGTTTTGTCAAGCGTGAGAGAGATCATAATAAAATTGTCGGTTATGATGATTTAAACCAACTCTTCTGGTACCCAGAAGGTATTGCTAAAATTGTCCTTGAAGATGGAACGAAATTGATAGAACTGCCATTGGAAGAGCGTTATTTGAGATTAGGCGATGTCGTCTGGGATGATGTATTTTTCAAAACTTATAAAGAAACCCGTACTTGGTTACACTTAGTCACCAATTTCAACCGTATTTGGGTTATGCATATTTCCATATTTTGGATGTATTTTGCATATAATGCTCCAACATTTTATACTCATAACTATCAACAACTGAAGGACAACCAACCTTTGGCTGCTTACAAGTGGGCGTCTTGCGCGTTGGGTGGTACTGTTGCAAGTTTAATTCAAATTGTCGCCACTTTGTGTGAATGGTCATTCGTTCCAAGAAAATGGGCCGGTGCTCAACATTTGTCTCGTAGGTTCTGGTTTTTATGCATCATCTTTGGTATTAATTTGGGCCCGATTATTTTCGTTTTTGCCTACGACAAAGATACAGTTTATTCCACTGCTGCACACGTTGTTGCTGCTGTTATGTTCTTTGTTGCCGTCGCTACCATTATATTCTTTTCCATTATGCCATTAGGTGGGTTGTTTACATCGTATATGAAAAAATCTACAAGACGTTATGTTGCATCCCAAACATTTACTGCTGCCTTTGCTCCACTACATGGTTTAGACAGATGGATGTCTTATTTGGTTTGGGTTACTGTTTTTGCCGCCAAATATTCGGAATCGTACTACTTTTTAGTTTTATCGTTGAGAGATCCAATTAGAATTTTGTCTACTACAGCGATGAGGTGTACAGGTGAATATTGGTGGGGGGCGGTACTTTGTAAAGTTCAGCCTAAAATTGTGTTAGGTTTAGTTATCGCCACCGATTTTATCCTTTTCTTCCTGGATACCTACTTGTGGTATATTATTGTCAATACCATTTTCTCTGTTGGTAAGTCCTTCTATTTGGGTATTTCCATCTTAACACCATGGAGAAATATTTTTACAAGATTACCAAAGAGAATTTACTCGAAGATTTTGGCTACTACTGACATGGAAATCAAATACAAACCAAAGGTTTTGATTTCTCAAGTCTGGAATGCCATCATTATTTCGATGTACAGAGAGCACCTCTTAGCCATTGACCATGTTCAAAAGTTACTATATCATCAAGTTCCATCTGAAATTGAAGGCAAGAGAACTTTGAGGGCTCCAACGTTCTTTGTTTCTCAAGATGATAATAATTTTGAAACTGAATTTTTTCCCAGGGATTCGGAAGCTGAGCGTCGTATTTCATTCTTCGCCCAATCTTTGTCTACTCCAATTCCTGAACCATTACCAGTTGATAACATGCCAACATTTACTGTTTTGACTCCTCATTACGCTGAAAGAATTTTGCTATCATTAAGAGAAATTATCCGCGAAGATGATCAATTTTCAAGGGTTACTCTTTTGGAATATTTAAAACAATTACACCCCGTAGAATGGGAGTGCTTTGTCAAGGATACCAAAATTTTAGCTGAGGAAACCGCTGCTTACGAAGGAAATGAAGATGATCCTGAAAAGGAGGATGCTTTGAAGTCTCAAATCGATGATTTACCATTTTATTGTATTGGTTTCAAATCCGCAGCTCCAGAGTATACTTTGCGTACAAGAATTTGGGCTTCTTTGAGATCCCAAACTTTATACCGTACTGTTTCCGGTTTTATGAACTATTCTAGAGCTATCAAATTGTTATATCGTGTCGAAAATCCTGAAATTGTTCAAATGTTCGGTGGTAATGCCGAAGGTTTAGAAAGAGAGCTAGAAAAAATGGCAAGAAGAAAGTTTAAATTCTTGGTCTCTATGCAAAGATTGGCTAAGTTTAAACCACATGAACTGGAAAATGCTGAATTTTTGTTGAGGGCTTATCCAGACTTACAGATTGCCTATTTGGACGAAGAACCACCTTTAAACGAAGGTGAGGAGCCAAGAATTTATTCTGCTTTGATTGATGGACATTGTGAAATCTTAGACAACGGTCGTAGACGTCCCAAGTTTAGAGTTCAATTATCTGGTAACCCAATTCTTGGTGACGGTAAATCTGATAACCAAAATCATGCTTTAATATTCTACAGAGGTGAATACATTCAATTGATTGATGCTAACCAAGATAATTATTTGGAGGAATGTCTGAAAATTAGATCTGTTTTGGCTGAATTTGAGGAATTGAATGTCGAACAAGTTAATCCATATGCCCCGGGTTTGAAGTATGAGGAGCAAACTACCAATCACCCTGTTGCTATTGTTGGTGCCAGAGAATACATTTTCTCCGAAAACTCTGGTGTCTTGGGTGATGTGGCTGCTGGTAAAGAACAAACTTTTGGTACATTATTTGCTCGTACTTTATCTCAAATTGGTGGTAAATTGCATTACGGTCATCCAGATTTCATTAATGCTACATTCATGACTACTAGGGGTGGTGTTTCTAAAGCGCAAAAGGGTTTACATTTGAACGAAGATATTTATGCTGGTATGAATGCTATGCTTCGTGGTGGTCGTATCAAGCATTGTGAATATTACCAGTGTGGTAAAGGTAGAGATTTAGGTTTCGGTACGATTTTGAATTTCACTACAAAGATTGGTGCTGGTATGGGTGAACAAATGTTGTCTCGTGAGTACTACTATCTGGGTACCCAATTACCAGTGGATCGTTTCCTAACATTCTATTACGCCCATCCTGGTTTCCATTTAAACAACTTGTTCATTCAATTATCTTTGCAAATGTTTATGTTGACTTTAGTGAACTTATCTTCCTTAGCCCATGAATCTATCATGTGCATTTACGATAGAAACCTTCCAAAAACTGACGTTTTGTTTCCAATCGGTTGTTACAACTTCCAACCTGCGGTTGATTGGGTGAGACGTTATACATTGTCTATTTTCATTGTTTTCTGGATTGCCTTCGTTCCTATTGTTGTCCAAGAATTAATTGAACGTGGTTTATGGAAAGCCACCCAAAGATTTTTTTGCCATCTATTATCATTATCTCCTATGTTCGAAGTGTTTGCAGGCCAAATCTATTCTTCTGCGTTATTAAGTGATTTAGCAATTGGTGGCGCTCGTTATATATCCACGGGTCGTGGTTTCGCTACTTCTCGTATACCATTTTCAATTTTGTATTCGAGATTTGCAGGATCTGCTATCTACATGGGTGCAAGATCAATGTTAATGTTGTTATTCGGTACTGTCGCGCATTGGCAAGCTCCACTACTATGGTTTTGGGCATCTCTATCTTCATTGATTTTTGCGCCATTCGTTTTCAATCCTCACCAGTTTGCTTGGGAAGATTTCTTTTTGGATTACAGAGATTACATCAGATGGTTATCGAGAGGTAATAACCAATACCATAGGAACTCATGGATTGGCTATGTGAGAATGTCCAGAGCACGTATTACTGGGTTCAAGCGTAAACTGGTTGGTGATGAATCTGAAAAGGCCGCTGGTGATGCAAGCAGAGCTCATAGAACCAATTTGATCATGGCTGAGATTATACCATGTGCGATTTACGCAGCAGGTTGTTTTATTGCCTTCACATTCATCAATGCTCAAACTGGTGTCAAGACTACCGATGATGATAGGGTGAATTCTGTTCTACGTATTATCATTTGTACCTTGGCGCCAATTGCTGTTAACCTCGGTGTTCTATTCTTCTGTATGGGTATGTCCTGTTGCTCTGGGCCCTTATTCGGTATGTGTTGTAAGAAGACAGGTTCTGTAATGGCTGGAATTGCCCATGGTGTTGCTGTTATTGTCCATATTGCCTTTTTCATTGTTATGTGGGTTTTAGAAAGTTTCAACTTTACTAGGATGTTAATCGGTGTTGTTACTTGTATCCAATGTCAAAGACTCGTCTTCCATTGTATGACGGCATTAATGTTGACTCGTGAATTCAAAAACGATCATGCCAATACAGCCTTCTGGACTGGTAAGTGGTATGGTAAAGGTATGGGTTATATGGCTTGGACTCAACCAAGCAGAGAATTAACTGCTAAGGTCATTGAGCTTTCAGAATTTGCAGCAGATTTTGTTTTAGGACATGTGATTTTAATTTGCCAGCTACCACTAATTGTAATTCCAAAAATAGATAGATTCCACTCCATCATGCTATTCTGGCTAAAGCCTTCTCGTCAAATTCGTCCACCAATTTATTCTCTAAAACAAACTCGTTTACGTAAGCGTATGGTCAAGAAGTACTGCAGCTTGTACTTTTTAGTATTAGCTATTTTCGCGGGATGTATCATTGGTCCTGCTGTAGCCTCCGCTAAAATCAACGGACACATTGGTGATGCGTTGAAAGGCGTCGTTCACAATCTCTTTCAGCCAATAAATACAACAAATAACGACACCGGTTCCCAAATATCAACGTATGCAAGCCACTACTATACTCATACACCATCATTAAAAACCTGGTCCACCATAAAATAATACAATCAATACTTGCTTGAAACGCTTAATTTTACTGATATTCCGTCCGAAAGCAAGTAGACTAGAAACGCTCAAGATGTTACAAGTACCGTCCGATGTTTTAGTTTAGATTGTTTTAATGTTGATGCTTTTTTATTTATTTTTCGGAAGCGTCTTTGTACTTTAGTTTTATATTATAGGTATATGAATGTGTTTATGTCAATAAGGATTTCTTTGTACAGTTATATGATTATAAACTAAGGGCCTTCTGTTTTGTTTTCTTTGCTGATATCGGCCTCTTCATAAAAACGGAGCAGCTTTCGGTGCCAGTAATTCAGAAAAGATTTGTGTCACTTTGGGCGTATATGAATTAATTCAGCTAGACAACGCAGGCCCAAAGGAGAAGATCGTCAGGCAAACAAGAAATTCAATAAGCTACATCTGTTACTATTTGTCACCTCGGAGTATTAAAAGACTCTTTAGATAAGTATGAGCAACAAACAAAATTTTTGCGCAGCCATTATTGTGGCTATTTTCCTTTGTTTGCAGTTGTCTCACGGCTCTTCAAGTGACAACTTTGGGAATACTCCTGCTATTAAAATAATAGGAAACAAGTTCTTTAACTCTCACAGTGGGGAGCAATTCTTCATTAAAGGCATAGCTTACCAATTGCAGAGAAATGAGGAAGAACTTAGTAATGCAAATGGGGCTTTTGAGACAAGTTATATTGATGCTTTAGCGGACCCTGAAATATGCTTGAGAGACATTCCATTTTTGAAAATGCTAGGAGTGAATACGTTACGTGTTTACGCTATTGATCCCACAAAATCACATGATAAATGTATGGAAGCTCTATCTGCCGAAGGAATGTATGTTCTATTAGATCTTTCGGAGCCTGATATTTCAATAAATAGAGAAAATCCATCCTGGGATGTTAACATTTTCGAAAGATATAAATCTGTAATTGATGCTATGTCATCTTTTCCAAATTTACTGGGATATTTCGCAGGCAATGAAGTGACAAATGACCATACAAATACTTTTGCATCACCTTTCGTGAAGGCAGCAATCCGAGATGCTAAGGAGTATATATCGCATTCTAAATATAGAGAAATTCCTGTCGGTTATTCAACTAATGACGATGCTGAGACAAGAGACAATTTAGCAAAATACTTTGTTTGTGGAGATATTAAAGCTGATTTCTATGGGATAAATATGTACGAATGGTGCGGATATTCCACATATGGTACTAGTGGGTACAGAGAAAGAACAAAGGAATTTGAAGACTATCCAATCCCCGTGTTTTTTTCTGAATTCGGTTGCAATCTCGTAAGACCAAGGCCTTTCACTGAAGTTAGTGCTCTTTATGGCAACAAAATGTCCTCTGTTTGGTCAGGTGGCCTTGCATACATGTATTTTGAAGAAGAAAATGAATACGGAGTTGTTAGGATAAATGATAATGGTGAAGTGGATGTTCTTCCTGATTTTAGGAATTTGAAAAAGGAATTTGCAAAGGCAGATCCTAAGGGTACTACAGAAGGAAAGTATTTAACGGCAAAGGAGTTGATTGTATCAAAAAATATCAAATGTCCACATATCGCAGCTGGAGTTTGGGAGGCAAACGAAAAACTACCTGAAACGCCTGATAAGATTAAGTGCGCCTGCTTGGATGAGATTTTGCCCTGCGCAGTAGTTCCTTTTGGCGCTGAATCTAGAAAATATGAAGAATATTTTAGCTATCTATGCTCTAAAGTTGATTGTTCCGATATTCAGGCAAATGGAAAAACCGGTGCGTACGGTGAATTCTCAGATTGTTCTGTCGAACAAAAACTTGCCCTTCAGCTAAGTAAATTGTATTACAAAATCGGCGCAAACGATCGGCATTGTCCTCTAAATGATAGAAACGTTTATTTCAATTTAGAGAGTCTGCAGCCTCCCCCAAGCGAGTCCATCTGTATAAATGTTCTTGAATCTATAAGGAACATTACATGCAACAATGATCACTGTTCAAAATCAAATCCAGCACGTAGCAAGGAAAGTTTTAACGCGAAGTATCCATCAAGTGAAGAAAGGAAAAATGACGCCACCATCGCATTTAAAACTTCTGGATTAGTTATACTTTTAATTTCTATGGTAGCTGCTGGTGTTGCCCTATAATAAACTCTTTTAATATTTAAGGAAAACTACATCAAATAGTTTAATAAGGTACTCTTTTTCTGGTTATTAGGCGAATATTGAGATAATTGTTGGATTCCATTGTGGGTAAAGATTATAATATAGGTATACAGAATATACTAGAAGATTTCCCGAACATATAGGAAGCCACAAAAGGAAATCAAAAATTTTACGTAATCATATTATTATTTCTTCTTTCTTTTTATATGTTGTCATTCATTATCCTACTACATTATCAATGCTTGCATTTCAGCTTCCATTAGATTTGATGACTGTTTCTTAGTCTTTATGTCATTTTCTTACACCACATGTGACAATACACTAGTATCATTGTTGGAATTAAATTCTAATATCATCTATTTAGTGGTATATTATAACATGCGGTGCAAGAGGATGGCATAAAGATTGAGAAACAATCATCCAATCTAATGGAAGCTGAAATGCAAGCTGAAATGCAAGCATTGATAATGTAATAGGAAAATGAGTGACAACATATAAAAGGAAAGAAGATAAAATAATAACACTATGTAGAACTATCGATTCCCTTTTGTGTATTCCTATATCCTCGAGGAGAACTTCTAGTATATTCTATATACCTAATATTATAGCCTTTAGTAACAATGGAATCCCAACAATTATCTAATTACCCACATAATTCTCAATCATGGATACTAGTGAATAGATGATATTAGAATTTTGCTCCAACATTATGAATACTAGTCGATAAATGATGGTCGATTCTTATTTCAACAGAAGGCCCAACAATTATCCAATTATTCACCTAATTTTCAACTCCCCCATTTCTTAGTTTAACATCACCCGTTCCAACAATGTCAATAGTTTCATCCCTGAAACTTAAATTTAGAGTAGCGTAGTTTATCGGTTCGAGATTGAAAAGGAAAAAATCGTATGCTATTCCATGAGAATAAAGATCATGAATTTATTATCCTTGATAGTTTATTATGCTCCTCTAGTGCAATGGTTAGCATGCATTCTTCCGGTGGCTGTGATCCGGGTTCGAGTCCCGGGAGGAGCTTTTAATATTTTTTTGAATACATAATATTTGTTAGAGGGAAAAGTATTTTTCCAAGTATCTATAAATGATACTGGCGGTTATGAAGCAAGCAAAGTTTTTACGTAGGAAAACTGCGGTGAAAGGAGTTAGGCGAGATCTACTGCCACGGCTTGTGCATTTTAGGGTTGATATTAGAGGAGTTGGAATTATCTTGGCCTATAATTATTGAGAATTGGGTGAATAATTAGATAATTGTTGGGATTCCATTGTTACTAAAGGCTATAATATTAGGTATATAGAATATACTAGAAGTTCTCCTCGAGGATATAGGAATACACAAAAGGGAATCGATAGTTCTACATAGTGTTATTATTTTATCTTCTTTCCTTTTATAAATTGTCATTCATTTTCCTAGTACATTATCAATGCTTGCATTTCAGCTTCCATTAGATTGGATGATTGTTTCTCAATCTTTATGCCATCCTCTTGCACCGCATGTGATAATATAGTAGTAGCATGAATGCTACTAAATAGATGATATTAGAATTTCATTCCAACAATTATATACCTGAATCATCAGCTATACATCAGCAACCCATGAATACGAAGTAATTATGCATAGCCGGGTATTGAGGATTGTTTGGATTACAACTACTCATGCTATTCTGCTGAACCTGTTCCGATGGTTAATAAATATGACAGTATTTCCTTTTATACATCCGTACCTATTGCCTTACCTGTCCATTTGTTCTTGAGGTATGGGTTAACAAATCAGTTTATTCGATTCTCAGTATTTTTTTTCTTCGATTTTTTTGCAAATCAATGGCTAAAAGGATCTGTTTGTAAAAGAAAATGACTGCGCATAGCACTGAGCCGAGGGTTGAGGGCACGCTCTCTGTGATGGTACAGGATTTCGCCTGGAACGCGTACCAACGAAGGCTTCTCTAGAAGGCGAAGTACTACATACTGAGGCGACTATAATAGCAGAATATGGTTTTATAGTGGAACTGTCATATAATTGAGAAAACCAACAAAAAAGTATCAGAATGGCTAAACAATCATTAGGTATGTGCACAGATGCTAAATATATTCATCCATGTAAAACCAGAATCAACGATGAAGTTTGTACCTTCGGACCAAGGATAGAACAGCTCAGTGTTGGCTGAAATCAATCAAAAAAATGAAAAGTACTTTGTCTAAGGCTGGAACCTGTAAAACATCTAGCGAAGTCTCATAATCTGCGATCACTGGGAAATATCATAACTATCAACATAATAGAAGATGGCGTTTTACAACATGCAAAAGTTCAGAACTCTGTACAATTATTCCTCATGTAAAAGTTGTGGGTTTATCCTCTAAAGTTGAACACCCCGCAAATTATAGTATATTATGCACCAATGGTACATTCGAAATCCAATGTTTTCTCCCAAGATTCTAACTACTAGGAAAGCGAAGATTAATCGAAGTTTCACAATACTAACATTTCTTTTTTTTTTCATTATTATAGACGTTTCCTCCGACAGAAGAAAAGCCAGAAAGGCTTATTTCACCTCCCCATCCTCCGAACGTCGTGTTTTGCTATCTGCTCCATTATCGAAGGAGTTGAGAGCTCAATACGGTATCAAGGCTTTGCCAATCAGAAGAGATGACGAAGTTTTGGTTGTTCGTGGTTCCAAGAAGGGCCAAGAAGGTAAGATTTCATCTGTTTACAGATTGAAGTTTGCCGTTCAAGTTGACAAGGTCACCAAGGAAAAGGTCAATGGTGCTTCTGTTCCAATTAACTTGCACCCATCCAAGCTTGTCATTACTAAATTACATTTGGACAAGGACAGAAAAGCTTTGATCCAAAGAAAGGGCGGTAAATTGGAATAAATTATATAATTCCCTAAAAAAACATCCTGAAAATTTATTGCACTTTTTTTACTCAAACCACTTAATAATCATATGTAAAACGTATAAATAGTATCCATTCTACTGCACTCAATATCTTACATGAAGGACTAGATGCTGGCGCTATCTTTTACCATAGATATGTGTTAGCTTTTCCGCAGTAAAAATGTCCGCCTCATGTTAGAAACCGGGGTTAAGGGGGCGTGAGAATACTGGCAGACTAGAACCGAGATAGAATCTCTAACCACAAAAACAGTTCATCCTACGCCTTTATATAGTTATACCCAAAGATCTTCGCACAGGGATTTAACCTAAAAATAAAAATATAAGGTTGGTGTAGCGAACATGCCAAATGTGCTTTCTGATGATGAAGAGCTCCTTAATGGATTAGGAAGTGAGATCATGAAGCCCTCTAAACAAGGTAATTATATGGCGAGGACCGTTAAAAGATGGGTAAATAACGAACGCGTAACCTCAGCCGAGTTGACGAATGTCAATGTTGACGGAGTTCATGGACCGGTGAATACTGAAAGTTATATATCACCAGGACAGCTCTACTCCACTGACTCGGGAAATTTGTTTCATGCCGGAAGAATCCTCGTTGTTCTAGTCGGTCTTCCAGCAACATCAAAGACACTTTTATCAGTAGCGATTACAAGATATACCAGATGGCTAGGAGTCAGGACGAAATCGTACCATTTTTCAGAGTATAAAGAATCAGCTAAAGATATACCTTCAGACTATTTCTGCGTAGTACCAACGTCAAAAGAGGGTGTAGCGTTTGTTGAAAAGCTTCGCATGCAGATGTTGAATGATATACTGTCATTTTTCAATGATTTGTCAGGACAGCTAGCCATTTATGATGCCCTAAATATCCGTAAAATTGACAGAAAGAATTTGGAGGCTACCTTTTCTGAAATTGGCGTTAAAGTACTTTTCATTGAATCAATCGTGTCTGATCAAGAAATCATGAATAGGAACATAGCTCTCGTACTAGAGTCGAACGATTACAGGGGACTTTCAACCGATGAAGCAATTGACGAATATATGAGACGTTTGTCAGTTAACGAACCATATTATGAAATGATGACACATGACGAAGAACTATCATACATTAAATATATAAATCTGGGAAGGCAGATAATTGTGAAAGATAACATACACGGTTATTTGGTCAACAAAATGGTATTTTTCTTGATGAACTTGAGGCAGAAAAAGGGGTGTGTATATTTTGCTCGGTGTGGTACCAGCGATAAAGATAACTACATACACGATGAAGAATTAAATGAAGAGGGAATTCACTATTCAAAAGTCCTCAAGGAATTTGTCCTCCAACGAATTAAGCAGAAGAGACTGGCCAAAAAAAATTCTGATTCCTTAGTCGAAGTAATAGATGGAAGTCATGATGAAGATTTGAAGACCTCGCTGATAGTTTGGACAGGTCCCAGGAAAAGGACCCATGATACTGGTCTCTTTTTTTCAAAAGAAGGTATTAAAGTTCAGCAACGGTCAGAGTTGAGACAATTGAACCCAGGGAGTATTGCTGATCTTAGCGACCAACAAATAATGGAGAAATTTCCGTCAGAGTACAAAGAATCATTGAAAGACCCATATCATTTTAGATTCCCCAGAGCGGAATCTTACCATGATCTAGCCGTTCGTATGGAACCTTTGTTACTAGAAATGGAACATACGAGCAAGGACATTCTCATCATTGCACATGAGTCAACATTAAGAGTTCTATATGGCTATTTAATGGCTTGCACGTGTGTAGAGTTACCAAATCTAAATTTCACAAGAGACAAATTAGTTGAAATTTCGTTCAGCCCTTTTTGCAATACAGTAGAGTTATTGAACATTCCTTCAAGTAGCTAATATACTCGACTTGCATCGTTGATGTGTATCTATATTCAAAATAGTTATTTTTATGTTTAAGAAGGGTAGAAGAACAATTCAAAAAAAAAAAAAATTACCATGAGCAACGAATATTAAATTGTAAATTATTTAGACATCTTTCTATAATATGTTTGCCTAACACCCTCAGTTTATATACTGCGTACCTCTAGGCTAAAATTATACGAGGCGACGATAGATTAACAGGATAATGACAGAAACTTTAAAAGAGGCTTTCACTTGAAGAGTTTTCTTCAGCTATAGTCTCCAATGCCACCTTACTCCTCTTTTTACGTTTATGTCTACTTTTCAAACCACTTCCCGTAAGCAACTCCTGCATTTCTGCCTCCTGTGCAGCTTTGAGCAAATCATACCTGGTGATTTTATCAGGCTTATTGCTCACGTATCTACCTGAACCAACAACGTTAATATATTTCCATGGACATGCTACCCACTCTGCAATGTTGGAGGCTGAATTAATTGTATTTTTTGAAACTAACCCGATGGGACAGTTACTGACTGACTGCATTATTAAAAGGAGAAGTTATGCTTTAGTGTTTTTGCCCCTAGGCTTGCTATGTTCACTTCAACAGGTAACAGAGAGACACAAGGAAAATAGGGCAGTTAATAATTATCTGCACCAACTTTATATGAATACATCTTTACTTGCATGTGTTAATTAAGCCTTCAGCACATGAGCATCACAAAGAATCACAAGGAAAAGATTGGATTACTTAATATCGAATAGCAGTCAGCCGCGGAAATGGAAATCTTAGTAATAAAATTTAATGTGGCACTGCTACAACTTGACGGTGGGCTGCTCCAAGAAACCCAACTGATTCCGCGGAAATAGACGGACATTATTACAAATGCTAAGAGTATTAGCAAGAACGGCTGAGCCCTTTTACTTTCAGCCGGAAAATTTGCAAAAAAGATTCAACAGATAAGCCGCTTTGCTAGTAGTGCAATACCTTATGTTTTTAGTGGAAGCTAAGGATGGTTGAGAATATAGGTACGCTGAGAGGGAACTATCAATTTTGATGTAAGTACTAATCAGGGATACCTGCTCGTTCGCCTCGCCTCAAAATTGACTATCAGTGAACAAAAAGTTCAGAAAGTTCGGCAGATGAGGTGTGTAGTCGTTAAATATGTAAATTTCTATACTTAATACTCCCATTTTGAGAAGAGCTAATTGCGTGTTGAGCAATGAAAAAAAAGTTCTATCAAAAGTATCTTGAGGAAATGGAATGTGTACGGGGAATGCCATGTGTCATAGGCTCTATGGAAAGAATATTAATATTTGGTGGGGGAAACGGAATGAAACTAAACAAAGCATAAAAAAATCTAAAAAAAGACAAAAAGAAGATAGAGAGAGAAAGGATGAGGATTATTGATAATATAGTATAATAATAAAAGAGAACATAGAAAAGAAGAAAGAAGAAAAAAAATTAAGATGTACTTTAAAAAAAGGGAAAAAATTCTAAAAAGTGCGATTGGAATTAGAAGAATGCAGATATTTTGTTTTCTGTCCCAGGACGGAGAAGGTAACAAAATCATAAAGGTAAAATAACAAATTAATTATGATCAAAGAGAAATGCTCTTTGTAAACCTTGGTTTGTAAATGCGTTGGTAACTGCAGCAGATGTTAAGAAACAAAGATGAAAAAAACCAGAATCTGTCTGTAAGTTTTATCGTGATTATAAAGATAATTGACGCTTCTGTTGCTCCCTGGCCCATCTTGCAGTATCTTTTGTAGCTTGACTAAACAATTGGCCACTCCTAGTTCTTTTAATGTAATCAATAACCCAGTCTTGTCCATAAAACTGTTTGATTGAGCCGTCTGGAAACATAGAGGCTATATCACCAATCAATCCGACTGCTGCTCTTGAGGTAGCATCCTCACTGTACAGCTGAGGATCTTCTGCAACCTGTGCAATGAATTGGAAGATAGTACCAACATAAGGGAACAAAGCTTCTGGCTTGTCATGAAGTCCTGCTACTATACCAACATAAGCATCTAGTACCGCTTCTAGTACTTTTATCTGGTAGTCAAGGGCTTCCAATGTGCCGTTTTCAGGCTTTGTATTTTGTGCGGCAACACATAACGCCATGATATCGTTTAGGTAGGGGATAAAATCAGCGCCTATATTAGAGGCAATATCACCAAACACACTCAAGACAGCAGGTTTCAACTCTCTTCTCGCGTTCGGATTCGAGATCATTTGAGCCAGAACATTCATCATGGCATCGGAGTATTTTCTGAAATCTTCTTCTAGCGAATTTGAAATATCAGCAATGAAGCCCACTGCTGTAATTGAAACTGGAGAATCTACTTGATTCAAAGCCTTTAATAAATAGGGGGAAAACGTTTCCAAGTATTTTTCAAAACCTTTACCCAAAGAAGCAGCCAGAGCTGAAATGGCATAAAACACATCATCTTCTATAAACGCAGAATCCTTTTTTTCCAACAATCTGAAGAACAGGCCCATAAGCATGTCAGCAACAGGTTCTACGCTACTTGGACTTTTTCTAATAACAGCAGCTAGGACAGTCAATATATTTGATTGCAATTCTTGTAAACTTTGAGCGTCTTCTAACGTTAGTTGATTTTCATCAACACTCATTGTCTGTCCTAATTTATCCATAACAAACGTGGAAATTGAAGCAGAAGTTTCAGCTACCGTGTCGGTGGCGTATTCAACCATTGTTGTCAAGGCTGAAAAGGCGGACGCACGGGCATTAAACTCATTATCAATTCTATTTGCTGCACCTATCAAGCCATCTACAAGAGCGGGATAGAAGTTATAGATTGGAGATGGAGTAGCTTCCGCTAATTGTTCCACTAAATTGATAATGGTCCAAGAACAGTTTGTGGCCACTTTTGGGTGATCTTGTAATCCAATTAAACAGGCTTGAACAACGCCTGGAAGATGCTGTTGTGGGTCAATAGATTCAGCAACAGAATCAGCAATTCTACCAATACACCAGGCAGTAGTTTCCTTAACTTGTAAGGATTGGTCGTTCATTAAATTCAAGATAGATGGCAAAGCTTGGTGAACGTAATAGGTTCTTTGGACCTTATCGGGACCATCCATAATAGAACCAAAGGCCATTACAGCAGCTTCACGATTCCTCCAGTTGTCAGCAGTAATATTTTGTTCAACAAATTCCAATACAGGTTCCAAGATGTGATTGCCACAGTTTTGAGCAAACAACTGTAAGCACGCACCTGCGGACATGGAAACATTCCAATCGTCATCTTCTGGATCTTCGTTTTGTCTCATTAGAAGGTTCAATAAATTAGGAACAACGTCTTTGATAGAAGAAAGAGCGAAATTATAACTTTGTAAAGGAGATTGAGGAAATTGTGCGAGTTCATAGGCAATATCGATTTCCTCTTCACAAATAGTGGACCAGAATTCCACAGTCATGGAAGCTACCTTATCATTTGGAGATTTCATTGTGGCTATCGTCAACGCATACAGGGCTTGCTCCATGTAAGGTTTCATAAATGTATAGTATAGTGACATGATTTTACACAAACAACCAAAAGCGGCTGCTTGAACTTCTATATCTTCAGCTTGGGTAGCTTCACAGACGACTTGCATAAGGTAGTTTCTTTCACCTTCACGTTCCATGTTATTTTTGATAAAAATTAAAGAGTCTGCAAGAGCATTCAGAGCTGCCAGCCTGACTGCTTTGGAAGTTTCCGTAGATTGCGCACCCTGGACAATAGCAATTAAGATGTTGTTTGATGAAGAAACCAAGGCTTGACTTTGAGGGTCAGCACTTTCACACATATATCCTAAGGCCAATAAAGAGGCTCTCTTAACATTTTCTGGTTGTTCTGCACCTGTATTGTCGACCATAATTTTCATCAGTTCTGGCCATGCGCCATGGGGCAACTCAATATCTGCTATAGCTGCAATCAATTGAGCTGCAGCATTTGCTATACGGGGTTCTATGGAGACCAACGCGGTGAGCGCATTAGTTTTGATTTGGTTTTTGGCTTCTGGGCTAACTTGTGTAATCCAACGTTGTGCAAATTGCTGGGTCTTCACGGAGTCTTTAGAAACCAGCTCATTCTTTAGAGTTAGTGCCGCTAGGATACGTCCTTCTAGCTTTGTATTCTCATCGATAAGTACTTGCGAAGAAAGCCCTGCAAATTGTAAAAAGTTGTCATTAGATAATTTCTTTAATTGAGTTTCACTAGTCAACCGAATGTTTTGGTCGGGACTTAAAATACTGTTCTCCAATAGTTGAGCAAATTCAGCGGTGGACATTGCTCCTTGTGTGATATGATGGATTACTGTTAAATCAGTTTTATTCTACCCCTAAAAAGCTTGTAAATATAAATACAAAAAGGACAGATAATTCTCCAGTAAAATTATCCTTTACTTTTTAATGATATCTGTTCTTTCACTTCAAAAATACAAGAAAAGAAACTGGAGAGTTTACATATATTTGCCTCTCTTCGCAGTTATTTTTCTTTTTTTTTTTTTTTATTTTTTTCCTTGGTTCTCTCATCCAAGTTTTTCCTTATTG
The DNA here is from genome assembly GCF_002079055.1 of Saccharomyces paradoxus. NCBI lineage: Eukaryota > Fungi > Ascomycota > Saccharomycetes > Saccharomycetales > Saccharomycetaceae > Saccharomyces > Saccharomyces paradoxus. The sequence goes on from NC_047498.1 coordinate 786,434, forward strand.
CCTTTCCAGCAAAATTCGAAAATTTTCTTCCTCGTCAGAGAATTCTATCCTCGTTTAACGTGATACAGTTATCGGAAGATTAGTAGGAGGTAGTCTGCGACTGACTGTTAATTTGATCGCTGCTGAGGAATGCTGGTCATGTATGTATCGGGACATGGTTGCAACGTTTTCGGCAAAAACAAGAAGCACCGGTAACGTGTTTTGTGTTATGCATACCTGCCGCATGTAAATTTTACTATTTTTGCTTTTTTTTTATTTGCCATTTACTTGCATATAGATATATATATATATATATATTTCTGCCTACTTGTCCTCCTTTGGCATGCCAACTCTGTGCTTTTTCAATTGCTCGATTGCAAAGAAAATTAACATTGTGAATGGACCCAGTCTTGTGAAACTTGGTAACCACCCACGGAACATGAAAGAGGGACCCTCTTTGCGGACAGCGTCGGCAAGGATCTTCAAAGCCGGTTGATGGTCTCCGCTGCCGTTCATGATACGTGTCTTCATGACGTCTGCTGGAGAACAAACGGTGGTGGCCACCAGCCCAGCCAACAGCGATGCGGTCAAGTGGGTATAGTTCTTGGATGCGTCGAAGTCTAATTTTGTGACCAAGTAGTTCTTAAACACGTCATATGTAACGACCTGACTTGCAGTCATCAGTATGCCCCTAACCATGTTAGGTTTCCAACCAGTAAACAAGGTCTTGAATCCACCCTCGTAGCGATATATCTTGTATACACCATCGAGAGCGTTTTTGTAGTTTCTTCTCTTAGCTGCTTCTAAAGCAGAATCGTTCTGCATTCTAATGTTTACAACATCTGCAAAATTCCCTGCAAGACCACCGATGGCACCACTGAACATAGAGCAAGGTAACAGATACGCCATATTAGTCAATTGGTCGCGTGGAACTACATTCTCTTTCAACAGGTCGTAAGCACCAAATCTCACCGTTGTGTATGTACATTGCCGCAACACAGCAGCGCTCAGACCGGAATACAACCCCATCACACCTTCATTCGCCAAGATGTTCTCCAACATCTTGAAAAGTGTGGGCTTGGGCATGGGAGCCGCCTGCAGTCTGACTTTGGCCAAGTCCAGAGGATGCGTCACCATGGTAGCAAAGATACCCGCTGCACCCCCGTACCACCATGGATACTTGATGTTCTTACCGGCAGACTGTTTTGCGTTCGTCGACATACCGTCCAGTTGTTGTGTTATGTTTTCAACACTTTCCAAGCAAGAGAAACGAACATCTACATATAAATATGCATATATATATATATATACTACAAGCCGACCGCCCGATTGTTACCTGCCCCCACCACTGCAGCGTAATCGCTTGCCAAAGACCAAACCTTGCAGCCCTTTTATACAAACATGCCTGCGACGTACAGTGGAGAGGGCCCTTTCCTTGGCACACAACAGAGATTGCGACGCGATACCTTCTGCGATCGTTCCTACTATCGCGGCCTCAACTCCAACATCGACAGCGGATGCGCTGTTCTACGGATGCGGTCACGCATCCGCAAAGAACGATTAAATTTAGGACCCCCGGCTTTGAGGATAGTCTTGCCAAGAGCCCACAAAATAGAACGGTTGGTTGAGAACGACATGGATGCGTTTGGCGTATCTTGATCGCTCATATATAGTGGGGCGGGATGCTCATCCTACGGAAAGCACAGCTCTTTTCACTCAACGAGGTTATGCCTTTCATTTCTCCACGCCGTTTTTTTTTTGGCGCCCTTTTTGATAAAGAAAGCCTGTCCCGTAATCGTGGCTTTGGCAGAGACAGAGGGTGAGCGAGAGAGCGGGCGAAACCGAGACTAGATTCCGAGTAAGGATTGCGATGGCATGAAACAAAACCGAGAGGCACACAATGAATGCGAGCGAACAGGGTGTTCGCAGCTTGCACTCCTTGTAAGCATACACATGCACTGATATAGACATATATATACAAACAAATATATCTATATATCATAAGGTTACCGTCTGTCTCTACTTCACATAAAATTAGAGAACTAACGCAACAGTATACCATTATAAAGACGCATAAAAAGCAGTTACATCATGATGGACCATACCACAAATGAACCTTTAGCCGTTGAGGAGTCTCCACTCACCCCAAACGTGTCTAACCTGAAACCATTCCCCTCTCAAAACAACAAAATATCCACTCCAGTGACCGACCATAGGAGAAGACGCTCATCCAGTGTAATATCACATGTAGAACAGGAAACTTTTGAAGATGAGAATGACCAACAGATGCTTCCTAACATGAACGCTACCTGGGTCGACCAGCGAGGTGCGTGGTTAATTCATATTGTCGTAATAGTACTGTTGAGACTCTTCTACTCCTTGTTCCCCGGGTCGACACCCAAATGGACATGGACTTTAACAAACATGACGTACATCATTGGGTTCTATATCATGTTCCATCTTGTCAAAGGTACACCCTTCGACTTTAATGGTGGTGCGTACGACAACCTGACCATGTGGGAGCAGATTAACGATGAGACTTTGTACACACCCACAAGAAAATTTTTGCTGATCGTGCCCATTGTGTTGTTCCTGATTAGCAACCAGTACTACCGTAACGACATGACGCTATTTCTCTCCAACCTGGCCGTCACGGTGTTTGTTGGTGTTGTTCCTAAACTGGGAATTACACATAGACTAAGAATATCCATTCCCGGCATCACAGGCCGTGCTCAAATCAGTTAGTGAGCTCTGTCTGTACGCATATATATATATATAAACATATACATATATATATATATATATATGTATACTTTACATAACTGCCATACATCATCATCTTTTTTATATTCTCTCTAATGCGCATTTACATCAGAGTATACGTCAAATCTTCTTTGTTTCGTCAAGGGAACTGCTTGTCTGAATGACTCAATGACTTCGGGATCCAACTCAGCATAGATAATCTCTTCTCCTTCGCCAGCTTCAGCTACGATCTTACCTCTAGGGTCCACCACTATGGAGTGGCCATAAGCATGGTAAGAACTTTGTAAATTCCTTGCTGGAGAACATAACATCACATACACTTGGTTGTCGACTGCCCTGCTCCTTGCCAGTAAATGCCAGTGCAATGGCCCCGTGACCGTGTTGAATGCGCTGGGATAGATCATTGCAAAGGCCCCCTTGCGTGCACTTAGCATCGCCAGTTCTGGAAACCTCATATCATAGCATATGCCCACGCCGAACTTACCATATTTCGTGTCAATGGTAGTGGACTTCTCTCCAGGACTCAAGGTTTCACTTTCATGGAACGATATACCGTTGGGAATATCCACATCAAAAAGATGGACTTTCCGGTGCTTATCAATCAACTTCCCATCCTCATTGAAAATTATGGAGGTGTTATAGATCTTGTCTGTCTTTGGGTCCAATTCTGGAATCGTTCCTCCTACCAAGATGATTTTAAACTTACTAGCTAAATTGGATAGAAACTGAACTGACGTTGAAGGCTCTTTCGGATTGATAATTTCCGAATACTTTCTAAACTGATCAGTGGAATACGGAGAATTGAAGCATTCTGGCAATACGACCAACTTTGTATCCGGCTGTTCCTTCATAGCCCTTTCAATGAACGTTGCCGCTCTTTGAAGGTTGGCCATTTTGTCAGGACTAGAGCCTGACAACTGGACCAAGGCGACTTTGAGTTTTTGTGAAAGGATTTTCGAAGCACTCATATTGGCGATCTTGTACACCCTCCTGCTATCTCAATAGCTGTATTTTTACAGGATTCAAATCAGATTAGCAAGATATCATATAACACTATCGATAATTTCAATATCGTTTTCGTGTCTGATGACGTGTCTGTTCATTGATAAGGCCCGCCGTGGCTTCAGATAGCAGAACGGGACGATCAATGGTTTTATACCTTCCATGCTAACTACGTAATCATCCAGTTCCTGGATTTATTCTTTAGATGCACAGTCTACAGTCAAGAATTTTGATCAAATTTTTGCATCCATGCATATGAAATAGCCGCCGTCTCTGCTTAAGTGCCTGTTTAGCAATAGTTTTTTCCTACCACACATGCCATGGCACAAGTTTTGTACCATTTCCTCTACGTTTACTGGGTTTCCAATACTAGTTCTGTAAGGTATCATTAGGTCCAAATAAAAGGATGCTTCACGGAGATATGTTACCCGCGCTATTTCACGCGGCTCACTTAAATTAGAGGTGGAATTTGGTATATTCTCCTCATCTGGTGAAGTGGGTGATCTGACAATTCTTTAAACGTTGCTTGTAGTTACTTTTTGTCGCCAACTGGATGTCATCTATACTGCTACCTTTATATTTCTGCGTTCAACTAGCGTTTATAAGGTTGAGGAATATAGAAACTGTGTTCTTATTCACTTAATTCAAACCTGTGGTAATACCTTCCTTATTCAAAATAGTAGGAGAAAACAGTGTCGGGAGAAGTCAAATGCCAGATTTAAAGTCTAAGACTTTATCAAACCAATCTTTAGGAGCGGCTATTCCGCCAGAAATCGTGTACCAAATACTTACATACCAGTTCAGAGATTTGTTAAGAAATGATCATCCAGGTACAGCAGAGAAGTTTAACGAAAATTTAGCTACATTTGTCAAAAGTAATTTAACTGTTAACAAGACATTTTCCCATATTTGTCAAGTTCTCATTTATAGATATTGTAATTTAACTACTGCAAAGAGGTTTCATGGTCTTTTACAGACTTTAAAGGGTAATAGATGCCTTTGCAATAAGGTTGAAGTAGCTGATTTTCAAGAATTAACGTCCATTGGGCTGGGGAGGTCTAGCGAGATGAATAAGATGATTAAAAATTTAACTAACGAAACTCTTCTTGAGTTTCTGATGCTCACTAAGGCAAACTTAAGAGAATTCTTAGCATGTGAAAATATTCAAGACGATTTGGACGATAGTATCATAAAGTACATTTTATCTCCAGGAAAAGTCTTGAGTGTAGTGGATTTCTGTGGCTGCTCAGGCACTACTTTCACAGAAAGTTTTATTAAGGCCCTGGACAAATACTACCCAAATAAATCTATTGACCAGTATCGACTAGAACCTACTCAACAAAATTATCAGATCACCTGCCTAGGCCTAAATGATTGCATTGATCTGCCATCACACGTCCTTTGGAAGATCTTGAAAATGTTACCAGAACTACAAAAGCTCGATTTGTCTCATACGTCTATTGATGATGATACTTTATACCATGGCATTCCTCACTGGAAAAATTTAACTCACTTTTCCCTTGCTACTTGCCTTCAAGTTACTCCAAGAGCAGTTTTGGAGTTTTTTAGTCATCATCCAACAATTACAGATCCCGATAACACTTCCACATTAGAATGGCTAAACGTCAGTGTCATAGCTCATTCCTCATCTTGGAACGAGGTGCATACAATGTTTTTGCTAAAAAAACTCTGTCAGCATGGTCATAATAAGACTTTACAATATTTGAATATTGGCGGTTTGCCGCTCCATGTTGCACCTTCATTCAGCGAGGATCCTATCAGCGAATCCACCTATTACTACCAATGCCGCGATAGCTTACAGTTTATAAAGTGGAATTTCCCCAAATTGAAAAGTTTGAGTATAAAGGGCAATAGTATCCCGATATCTACGCTGGTAGAATTTCTAACACCAATTGATCAAGACCATCCTGATTGTGTCCAAAAATTGAAGTTTTTAAATATTTCTGGTAATTCGTATGTTAATAAATGGACTATTCAGGATTCATTACTATACACTTGTTCTCCAAGTTTAGTCGCGTTGGAGGTTTCCTTTGAATCCTGGCAACAGATTGAAAAATTAAATGATAGGCGTGAAATTATTGCATATAGATATAAGAATCCCAATTCGGTAATTAAAGATATTTCAACGGCCGAACAAGTGAAATGGAAATGTTACATCGATTCTTCTTATGGTAGGAGATATTGGTTGTATAAGACGGATCAGTTTTTAAATCGCGATGACTTGGAATCTAAGTCAAATCTAACTAGGTATGATTCCGAGGGCCACAAAATTATAGAAATCATAAACCAGCCAGATTTCCTAAAGTTTGCCCAAAGTAAAATCATGCTTGGTTGCGGTCTAGTTCCACAAAGTGGTATCAGACGTAAATTGTGTTATAGAGATTTAAAGCCACCAGTTTCTCAATTCCTGAACAGAAAAGGCGCCATCAGTCTTGGTGATACTCCACTGCCAATAATTACTCCAACATTACCTCGTGGTGGATGGAGAATCATTCACAATGAGGATGAAAACAATAACAATTATGTTGAAATCAGTCAAAGTCACGTGACTGCTACTCCAAGAAGGAATCCTCTGTTGAGCAGACCCCCTTTAAGAGGCAACGATAATTCTTCTTCCGCCAACCCATTTGCTATCAATGTTTCTCCTGCATCTCAAATCAGAGATGGGTTGTACTGGGATAGGTCGGTCCATGATTTACGAGAGCTATCATTGCAAGAACAAAGAATTCTAGAGTTAGCTGATGAGCAGCAAGAACTAAGAACAATTGCAAACTATGAAGAAACTGACGATGAATATTTGCACGATCCTGACTTGCAACGAAGGAGATCCCAACTCCGGCTATTCGAAAATTCGCGGTCACGTTCAGGAAATAAAGCGAGACCAAGCTTAACTGGTGAACATTCGTCTTCGGGATCGTTTCTGTCATTCTCCCACTTTAGCCATCTTCACAAGCGTAAAAATTATTATTTAACGCATCCTGATGAATTTATCTATGATCCAAAGGATCCTCTAACCACTCAGAGATATAGGTTACATTTTGAAATAGTCAACGAATATCAGGTTTTTGGGTGCATTGAGCGTGGAATGTATAGATACTACAGTTTAAAAGCATAGAAATTTTTTTTTCTTTTCACTTCCTTATCCTTCCTCCGCTCTCGTCTTGTGTATAAGATTTCTATATATGGTAAAATATTGCATACATCGTCTATCATTTAGCCAGACCTTTCGTAAACGAATTTAATGATTGCAGCATATTCCCTTCCCTAAAATCAACAGATTGAAGAATGCCTCGAAACGCAATGTGATTTTTGAGTTTTCCTTTTTTTTTCCTAAGGGAAGCCTCTCTCCTCCGAAAAAGGTAAACATTGCGAAAAAATGATCCAAAAGAGAGCATAAAAAAACAACTAAAAATGATTTACTCATCCGCTTTCTGGAGAGGGCCAAACCTGATAGTACTGACGCTAGTAATATTGGAACAAAGTTCATTGTGGTGTGTTTTTTCATTGTGCGTTAGCGATACTTGCAAAAAGTCATTATAATTTTCAATCACTTCCTTCAATTATCAATACCCCATACTAAGAACAGGCAATAGGTTTTGGAAGAGAAGAAATAAAGATATCCAAGGACAACTGGAAGCTTTCCAGTGGCGTATCTATTTTGTTTGAGCTTCTAGCCGTCGAAGGAAAGATTATTCAATTGCTCTTTTAATATTCATTATTGACGATTTTTATTTCTAGGCGATTACCGGTATACGTTTCATTCTATTGATAAGAAAATAAATCCAATTCCATTCGCTTATTTTATTTCAACATTAATTATAATTTTTTTCATAACTCTAGCAGTTTTTTTCTGGCTTTAAGCATTTTTGACAATACCCATTATCCTCTTTCTACTTGACATTTTTTTCGATTCTACATGAAGTATGATACAATCAGACGAAGATAATTTAGACTCTTCTGAAACGACAGCATCAACGTCTTATAGTGCTACTTCATCCACATCATCCAGAGCTCAGCCAAGGGCATCCTTATTTTTGGAGAATCTTGATGACGCACATGGGAATCCTGATGCAGGCATAGAGATGGCTACTGTTGCCTATGAGAACACAAGTAGAGGCCAAGGATTTGCCGTATATATAAACAATGAAAGATTTTCTCAAATAATGGGGGCATCCACAAGTTCTAGCTCGAGTAGCGCCTCGTCCTCTATTACACAATTTCACGATACCCATGATAATAATATACCAAGGAACACTACAGTAGGGCCAACTTCACTTCGACGAGATAATGAGGAAACCGCACCATCAAGGAACGTAACTCCTTCACAAAACGTAGCGGTACGACCAGAAAGGGTAATAAATTCACCATCTTCGCAAAGATTAAGTTGCGCACTGACAATATCAACTTCAGTTCTCATGGGAGAAGATGTTGAAGGAAGCCCTTTAGAGCAAGAACATAGTAGGGTCGTATCTTCATTGTACTCTTCTTTGGCGAATCGCGGGAACGACGAGCCAAAGAATGGGACACCACCACGTCCTACTTCATTTGAAGCTAATGAAACAGCGGAACACTCATTTTTTTCATACCATTATGACGATACTTTAGAACCTGATGTTGAAGAAGCAGTCAGACTAACGAAGAATAAAAATTCCAATGTCAATTTTATAAGCTCAACTGGCGGTGAAGGTCACGGTGAGGTCCAAGATGGAGACAGAGATCAATATGAACTTGTGAGCGAATCGAAGTTTATACCACACAAATTAAAAATTCCTGAGAAGGCTGGATCAATAAAGTCATCGTCAAGTGATGATTCGCATTCGCTTGATGCACCAGCTACGTTGGCAAGGAGGATTAAAATTCCTCAGAGTCCGTCCTTAATCGGTAACATATTGATTCCTTCACAGAATAGTGATAGTAGCAGCGAAAACTCCCCCAAAGACCATATAGGGCATAATAATCAAGAAAATTTTCATTCGACGTCTATGCGTAAGTCCTCTACATCCTTGGAGGAAGAAGGTCCACCAATTGGAGTTCCTTCAATTCCCGTCTTAAGGAGTGTGTCAGGGTCAAGCAAATGGGCGAGGACGCCTTTACGCTTAGAATCTGGAAGTTCAACTAAATCTGACCCATTTTCACGCTATGAAGGACATAAGACGCCCTCTCCGTTAACCAAAATAAACAACAACAAAGATAAAGCGCTACCAGAACATGGACAATTTCTTGTGTTAGCTCCAATTAAATCCCAAAGCTCAGAGTCATGCGCAGAACAGAACCCTATTATAGAAAAGCCAGCTCGAAGCATACGACGAAAGAACAAAGAAAAGGCAGATATCAGGAAAGAAGACGGAGATGATGTTGGAAACATAGACCTGGAAGCAAGGATGCCAATTCAGCATATCGACACCGCGTCCATCCATTCGTTTGATTCAGGTCAAAATGGATTCAAGGACGTTTACAGCATTGGAAGCATTATTGTGATCATCCTATGTTGTATTATGGTGCCACCGTTATTTTTTATTATTGGTTGCGGCTCAAGAAGCAAATTGGTTTCAGACTATAGATTAATGAGGTTGCTCATGAATAAAGAACACCGAGCGGCTTTGCTGCAAGGATTCATATGGGATGTCGATTTAAGGTGGTTCCGGATGTTTTGTCTGATCTTAGGGGCTGCCGAAACAGTGATTGTGATGGCCGGTATTGCTATCGGCTTTGCCGTGGGCATCACACGTGAATGATAAACTGTTTTACTTATTTTCCTTGTACAGAAAGTAGAAGGCTTGTAATAATATTGTTTATCAAATAAGATAAAAAACAAAAAATTGTTTTGTCTCGTTAAAGCTATATATATATAAATAGGGGTCTTTCATTAATTTATATATATAAAGATATACTTGTGTACATGTACCCGTAAGTAGCAAAAGAAACATGCATGAGGACATGGCCTAAATTATTATTCCGAGATACCCGTTTAAGCGGTAACTTTCTTTTCAATCAAGTCGAATAGAGTGACAATATCGGCAGAGAATTTTCTGATACCTTCGGACAATTTTTCAGTGGCCATAGCATCCTCATTCAAATCAAATCTGAACTTAGATTCGTCGCTAATGTAAGAAATCTTGTCGCCGGCTTCCTTCTTAGCGGAGGCAGGGTCCAAAACTCTTGGGAAAGGTTCACTGCTGTTCATCAATTTGTCTAACAAACCTGGAGAAATTGTTAGATAGTCGACACCAGCCAAATTTTTGATTTCGTCAGTGCTTCTGAAAGAAGCACCCATAACGATGGTCTTGTAACCGTACTTCTTATAGTAGTTGTAGATTTTCTTGACAGAGACAACACCTGGGTCGGCTTCACCCTCGTAGTCTTTACCAGTGCTGGCTTTGTACCAGTCTAAAATTCTACCAACGAATGGGGAGATCAAAGTGACTTGAGCTTCGGCACAGGCAACGGCTTGGACGAAGGAGAACAATAGAGTCAAGTTACAGTGGATACCGTCCTTTTCCTCCAATTCTTTGGCAGCTTGAATACCTTCCCAAGTGGAAGCGATTTTAATAAGAACTCTTTCCTTGGAGACACCTTCTTGTTCGTACAACTTAATGATGTGCCTAGCCTTTTCGATGGTAGCTTGAGTGTCGAAAGACAATCTAGCATCAACTTCGGTGGAGACTCTGCCTGGGACAATTTTCAAGATCTCCTTACCGAATTCCACCAACAATCTGTCTACGGCACTTTCTACTTGCTCTTCGGTGGTCTTACCATGCTTCTTACCGTATTCCACGGCAACATTGATCAACTTGGCGTAAGTTGGTTGCTTGGCAGCAGCCAAGATCAATGATGGGTTAGTCGTGGAATCTTGAGGTTGAAACTTAGCAATGGAGCCGAAATCACCAGTGTCGGCGACAACCACAGTACCGGAGGACTTCAATTGTTCTAAAGAGTTGTTAGCAACCTTTTGTTTCTTTTGAGCTGGTTCAGACATTATGTACACGTATATGTGATGAGTTCGAGAAGTTTTTTACTACCGTACTAAAGTTTACTTGAAAAATTATTTACTCGAGAAACAGGAAGCCAAGAAACAAGAAAAGAGGAAAACACGCGAGTTTGGAAACACTAAAGTACAAGCACACACACACGCACATATATATATATATATGTGTGTGTGCATATATATAGGAAGCCTGCGCATGTTAGTATATACGATTCGCTGGAAAAGGGGCCGTCGACCAAACGTGACTTGGCGAGTTGGACAAATTGGCCTCAATATGGCCTAATCAGTCATTTTTAGTTCCGCTTTATTCCCGCCATCTTTCAGGCCACGAGGGTAGCTCATAACGCCGCGCTAATGCCGCCGTGCCACAGCAGTCAGCACCTTAGTGAAAACAGAAAGATAAATCGCAGCTGTTCCGCTAGCGATATATACGTATATATGTCTTCTTCAGGATGAATCATTTATTGAAGTTTCGGTTCTAGTTTTCGATTTAATTAGATTGTTCATTGAATCATAATAAATATGTAAAAAATATATAGATTTGAAGCTGCCTCAAAAAAAGCACGGCTTCCTAGTGTACAGATGTATGTCGGATGAAAAAAAAATTTGAAAATGTGATATTGGGTCAATTCAATTGACTATGACTTGATGATGTTGCAAAAATTCCAAGAGAAAAAGTTTCCAGCACTTGATTATTGTTTTCCTCTTTATTGGTTTTCTGGTCTCAACTTTCTGACTTCCTTGCCAACCTTCCAGATCTCCATGTTTCTGATGGTGTCTAATTCCTTTTCTAGCTTTTCTCTGTAGTCAGGTTGAGAGTTGAATTCCAAAGATCTCTTGGTTTCGGTACCGTTCTTGGTAGATTCGTACAAGTCTTGGAAGACAGGCTTCAAAGCGTTCTTGAAGATTGGGTACCAGTCCAAAGCACCTCTTCTGGCGGTGGTGGAACAAGCATCGTACATGTAGTCCATACCGTACTTACCGATCAATGGGTATAGGGATTGGGTAGCTTCTTCGACGGTTTCGTTGAAGGCTTCGGATGGGGAGTGACCGTTTTCTCTCAAGACATCGTATTGAGCCAAGAACATACCGTGAATACCACCCATTAAACAACCTCTTTCACCGTACAAGTCAGAGTTGACTTCTCTTTCGAAAGTGGTTTGGTAAACGTAACCGGAACCAATGGCAACGGCCAAAGCTTGGGCCTTTTCGTGAGCCTTACCGGTAACATCGTTCCAGACGGCGTAAGAAGAGTTAATACCACGACCTTCCTTGAACAAAGATCTGACAGTTCTACCGGAACCCTTTGGAGCAACCAAGATGACATCTAAGTCCTTTGGTGGTTCAACGTGGGTCAAGTCCTTGAAGACTGGGGAGAAACCGTGGGAGAAGTACAAAGTCTTACCCTTGGTCAACAATGGCTTGATAGTAGACCAGGTTTCGGATTGAGCGGCATCGGACAACAAGTTCATAACGTAACTACCTCTCTTGATAGCATCTTCAACGGTGAACAAGTTTTGACCTGGAACCCAACCGTCTTCGATGGCAGCCTTCCAAGAAGCACCATCTTTACGGACACCAATGATGACGTTCAAACCGTTGTCTCTCAAGTTCAAACCTTGACCGTAACCTTGGGAACCGTAACCAATCAAAGCAAAAGTGTCGTTCTTGAAGTAGTCCAACAACTTTTCTCTTGGCCAGTCAGCTCTTTCGTAAACAGTTTCAACGGTACCACCGAAGTTGATTTGTTTCAAACCACGAGTAGTGATCATTGGCTTAACGAAACGGGCAGCTGGTCTGCTGTAAGCAGCAGCACGGGTGGCCAAAGCAAAGGTTCTCTTAGCAGTGATGACACGGGAGTTGCAGATCAATCTGGCGGCTTGAGTTCTCAACATATTGTACTTTTACTTGTATTGCTGGTAGGGTAAAAAAATATAACTCCTAGGTCTAGGTTGTATATATGTTTTTGTCTTGCTTCTATTAAAGTAACAAACAAGAAAAGGGAAAAACTCAGGTGTAAAAGCCATTGAGTCAGGTTAGGTCATCCCTTTTATACGAAATTTTTCAATTTTTTTTCCAAGATTCTTGTACGATTAATTATTTTTTTTGCGTCCTGCGGCGTGATGACAATTTCGCCTGCTGCAAGCTGAGCGGGAACGGGCTCAAATTTGGGCGCGCACTAATTGCCTAAGGCGGATGAGTCACTGACAGCAACCGCAGAGCTCGTGACTCCTACTGGGTAATATTGAGAGTAGTAGACCCGGTACCGGAGGAGACCGCTATAACCGGATTGGATTATTGTCTCAGCGTCACATCAGCGGCAACTAAGAAGTTTAACAGCAACCACGTTCATCGTTGGAACTAGCCTTATTGTCTTAGTAAGGTGCGGCGGATTCCGGGGCTTGATGTTCCACTTCTCACGGTAGAGTGGAAGAATAGACAGAGAAGGGTTATAATGTAAATTTCATAGCTTCCGGAGTGCTCATATTCATAGGAGTCTTCTCAGGGTCAATTCGATGAAGGGCTAAGTTATATGAAGGGTCCGTAGAGGAATTTCTTTTGTTAAATATGCTTGTTTTGATATTCCCGTCCTGCCCTTTGGATTGGCGGAGAGGGAATTTAGTGCTAGTTTGTGTATTGGTCCTGGAAATCAATAGGTGAAGCCTGCTTGAAAGCCGTAGGCTTTCCTCTGGCATTATTAGGTCTTGGCTACCAGCCTTTGCTATTATTCGAGTCTTTTGTACCTTACCGCCGGGTAAGAGAGAATTTAGGGATACAGAATCTAACAAAAACTAAATGGGTCAAGCACTATCCAAGATTAACTCCGTTTAATCCTTCTGTGAGAGGCAAAATGGTCTCTTGTTCACTTATAACTTTCTTATTCAAGTTAGTCCACCAATTTTTTATCTCACAACATCAAAGAAGTAAATAAATATAAAAAGATGTCTGTTTGTTTAGCCATCACAAAAGGTATCGCAGTTTCTTCTATAGGCCTCTACTCTGGTCTTTTGGCTTCTGCTTCATTGATTACATCTACTACTCCACTGGAGGTTTTAACAGGATCTCTATCTCCCACTCTAGCCACTTTGAAAAATGCGGCTACTGCCTTGGGAGCCTTTGCATCGACTTTCTTTTGTGTAAGCTTTTTCGGTGCTCCTCCCTCACTAAGACACCCTTACTTATTATATGGTATGCTTGCAGCTCCATTATCTTCATTCGTTCTGGGGTGCGCTTCCCACTACCAATCCAGAAAGTACAGTAAAGTATCTAAGGAATCTTCTTTATTTCCCGAAGACAGCAAACCAGTTGCTTCCGAGCTGAGCGATTCTATTATTGATTTGGGCGAGGACACCCATGCTCCAAAGAATAAGTTTCACGATGAGAAGCCTGCCCCTACTGCAGTATCAAAGCCGGCAGAGGCATTGCACACTGGTCCCCCAATCCATACTAAAAATCTAATCGCAGCAACTGCTATCGCTATTATTGGCTTTGTACAGGCCGTTATTGGTGTCTACGGCGAAGGACAATTTATCTAGTGGGTTTCTCGTTCACTTATTTATTTCTTTTACAAGAATCTTGTAACTGTTTGAATTCGACTCCCTTCTCTCCCCAAAAATAAAGTGTGTAGTAAATTGCAGTTTTTTTATATATTCTTATGAGTTACTAAATATCAAAAAGATGGTGCGTTTAAAATTGCGCATACACACACGCATGTACATGTATACATAATAATACATCATAATATACATATTTGGACGTGTTCTTGGCACTTAGTTTATTACTGTCACTGGCTTTTCTCACCCGGCCGACAGTCAGGCAAAAATTCGCATGTTAAAGTGAGAAATTAGAGAAAACAACATAGCTGAAAAAGTATTGGAAACAGTTCAATACGTGATTAAATATATAGCACGTCGCGCACAACCAGACGAAGCGGAGAATATTCTATATTAACAGTGCATGATGCCTGATGACAATGCAAACTCATCCACTCAAAGCTCAAGCGCGTTATACAAGGACCTGAGGAAAGAATATGAATCTCTTTTCATTTTAAAGGAAGATTCCGGATTAGAAATTTCACCAATATTCAATGTCCTTCCACCAAAAAAGGATTATCCTGACTACTACGCAGTGATCAAGAACCCAGTATCTTTCAATACCTTAAAGAAACGTATTCCACACTATACAGACGCTCAACAGTTTATGAACGATGTTGTCCAGATTCCATGGAATGCCAAGACCTACAACACAAGAGATTCAGGAATTTACAAATACGCGTTAGTTCTTGAGAAATATTTAAAAGGTACAATCTATCCCAACTTAAAAGAAAAATATCCGCAGTTAGTGTATCCTGATCTGGGTCCACTGCCCGATGAACCAGGTTATGAAGAGTTTCAACAGAAATTAAGAGAAAAGGCTGAAGAAATAGCGAGAGCTAATGCGGCCAGAGCTGATTCAAACTCTTCAATGAATCCTAACGAAGCAGCCAGAAGGTTAAGAAAGACCCGTGCGGCCTCAGTCAAAAGAGAATCTGAACCGGGAACCGATACAAATAATGATGAAGACTATGAAGCCACAGATATGGATATTGATAACTCCAAAGATGCTGATTTCCCCGATTTGATAAGAAAGCCACTAATAAATATTAATCCTTATACTCGGAAACCATTAAGAGACAACAGGTCCACCACTCCATCTCACTCAGGCACCCCTCAGCCATTGGGCCCAAGGCATAGGCAGGTTTCCAGGACTCAGGTAAAGCGCGGGAGACCACCAATCATCGACTTACCGTATATCCAAAGAATGAAAAATGTTATGAAAGTTTTAAAAAAGGAGGTGCTAGATAATGGAATTGGTCTAACAGATCTTTTTGAAAGATTGCCCGATAAACACAGGGATGCGAATTACTACATCATGATTGCTAATCCAATTAGTCTTCAAGACATAAATAAAAAGGTAAAGACTCGTCGCTATAAAACATTCCAGGAGTTCCAAAATGATTTTAGTCTTATGCTAACCAACTTTAGAATTTCACACAGAGGTGATCCTGAAAGTATAAAAATTTCAAATATCTTAGAAAAGACCTTTACTAGTTTGGCAAGATTCGAATTATCTAAACCTGATAGAAGTTTCATTCCAGAAGGCGAGTTGAGATACCCTCTAGATGAAGTTACTGTAAATAATATATCATACCACGTGGGGGATTGGGCACTTCTTCGAAACCAAAATGACCCTCAAAAACCTATAGTGGGTCAAATATTCAGATTATGGAAGACTCCAGATGGGAAACAATGGTTAAACGCTTGTTGGTATTACAGACCCGAACAAACTGTGCATAGAGTGGATAGACTATTCTACAAAAACGAAGTCATGAAAACAGGACAGTACCGTGATCATTTAGTGTCGAACTTAGTTGGGAAATGCTATGTAATTCATTTTACAAGATATCAACGTGGTAATCCCGACATGAAATTGGAGGGTCCGTTGTTCGTTTGCGAATTCCGTTATAATGAATCAGATAAAATTTTCAACAAAATTAGAACTTGGAAGGCTTGTTTGCCAGAGGAAATTCGTGATTTAGACGAAGCTACCATTCCAGTAAATGGTAGAAAATTCTTCAAATATCCTTCCCCTATAAGACATCTACTGCCGGCTAATGCAACGCCCCATGATCGTGTTCCTGAGCCAACGATGGGTTCTCCTGACGCACCACCATTGGTTGGTGCCGTTTATATGAGACCTAAGATGCAGCGTGATGATTTGGGGGAATATGCAACTTCTGATGACTGCCCCAGGTATATTATCAGACCTAACGATTCTCCAGAGGAGGGCCAAGTGGATATAGAAACAGGTACCATCACCACAAACACGCCAACAGCAAATGCTCTCCCTAAAACAGGATACTCAAGTAGTAAACTGGCCAGTTTAAGATATAATAGGTCTTCTATGTCGTTAGACAACCAAAATGCTGTCGGCCAACAACAAATACCACTATCAAGAGTTGCTTCCCCTGGCGCGGGAGGCCCGCTTACCGTACAAGGTTTGAAGCAACACCAATTGCAAAGATTACAGCAGCAGCAACACCAATACCAACAACAGAAAAGATCTCAAGCATCACGTTACAATATTCCAACCATTATCGATGATTTAACATCACAAGCATCAAGAGGTAACTTGGGAAATATAATGATCGACGCTGCCTCCTCGTTTGTTTTACCTATTTCGATAACAAAAAATGTAGATGTTTTACAGCGTACCGATCCGCATAGCCAAACCAAGAGATCTGGAAGAGAAGAGATGTTTCCATGGAAAAAAACAAAGGGTGAAATATTATGGTTCAGAGGACCTAGTGTAATAGTAAACGAACGAATAATAAATTCAGGAGACCCACACTTAGGTCTGCCACTGAATAGATGGTTCAGCACCAACAAGAAAAGAAAACTAGAATACGAAGAAGTAGAAGAAGCCATAGAAGATGTGACCGAAAAGGACAAAGAAGATGATGGCTTAGAGCCCGACGTAGAAAATGAGAGAGAATCTTTGCCAGGCCCATTTGTCCTTGGATTAAGACCCTCGGCTAAGTTCACGGCGCACAGACTCTCATTGTTGCGGCCTCCTTCGCCATCTTCATGATCATCTTTATTGTAAAGGCGATTATAGCATTATTCTTCCCATCGCGTATTACCCTCCGCGAGCAGAGTCAAACTTCAAATAAAGCAGGAAATGAAATAAAACAGAAGTTATTATATAGAAGAAAGTCGTCTATAGATTTATTATCGTTGTATCAATAGTAGCCATATAAAACAATTACACTTTCATTCGGAACATTTCAAGATTTCTTCCCCAAAGACCAAAGCATATCCAGTGTATTGCTACAACAAGAGCGAAACGAATTAAACTAACCGATTTAATATAATATGTCCGACTACGACAACTACAGCACGCCATTGTCTTCTAGATATGCCTCAAAAGAAATGTCAGCCACTTTTTCTTTGAGAAACAGATTTTCTACATGGAGAAAACTATGGTTAAATTTGGCTATCGCTGAGAAGGAATTGGGCTTAACTGTCGTTACTGATGAAGCTATTGAGGAAATGCGCAAACACGTCGAAATCACTGATGATGAAATTGCAAAGGCCTCTGCTCAAGAAGCCATTGTAAGACATGACGTTATGGCTCATGTCCATACATTTGGTGAAACCTGTCCAGCTGCAGCAGGTATCATCCACTTAGGCGCTACTTCCTGTTTCGTTACAGACAATGCTGATCTAATCTTCATTAGAGATGCTTACGATATCATTATTCCTAAACTTGTTAATGTCATTAACAGATTGGCTAAATTTGCCATGGAATACAAGGATTTGCCCGTGTTAGGTTGGACTCATTTTCAACCAGCACAATTAACAACTTTGGGTAAGAGAGCTACCCTATGGATACAAGAGCTATTGTGGGATTTAAGAAACTTTGAAAGAGCTAGAAATGATATTGGACTACGTGGTGTTAAGGGTACTACTGGTACCCAGGCATCATTTTTGGCATTATTCCATGGTAACCATGATAAAGTTGAAGCGCTTGACGAAAGAGTTACTGAATTATTGGGTTTCGATAAGGTATATCCAGTCACCGGTCAAACTTACTCAAGAAAGATCGACATTGACGTGCTAGCTCCTTTATCTTCTTTTGCTGCTACTGCACACAAAATGGCTACTGACATAAGATTATTGGCCAACTTGAAAGAGGTTGAAGAACCATTCGAGAAATCACAAATTGGGTCCTCTGCTATGGCCTATAAGAGAAACCCAATGCGTTGTGAGAGAGTCTGCTCCTTAGCTAGACACTTGGGTTCTTTATTCAGTGACGCGGTTCAAACTGCATCCGTCCAATGGTTCGAAAGAACTCTGGATGATTCTGCTATTAGAAGAATTTCTTTACCAAGCGCATTTTTGACGGCTGATATTCTATTATCCACCTTGTTGAATATCTCATCTGGTTTAGTTGTGTATCCAAAGGTTATAGAAAGGAGAATTAAGGGCGAGCTACCTTTCATGGCCACTGAAAATATCATTATGGCCATGGTAGAAAAGAATGCTTCCAGACAAGAAGTGCACGAGCGTATTAGAGTACTTTCTCATCAAGCCGCAGCAGTAGTAAAGGAAGAAGGTGGGGAAAATGACTTAATTGAGCGCGTAAAGAAGGATGAATTTTTCAAGCCTATCTGGGAAGAATTAGATTCTTTACTAGAACCATCCACTTTTGTTGGTAGAGCCCCACAACAAGTTGAAAAATTTGTCCAAAAAGACGTTAACAATGCTCTGGAACCTTTCCAAAAGTATCTAAACGACGAACAAGTTAAGTTAAATGTTTAAAGGCGTTTGCATGTACGAATAATGTGTTTATTACCCTATTATATGTTACTAATGAATAAAACAACAATTCTTTACTTATGTACATTCAAATAAAATTCTTAAATAGAAGTTAACCATTTTTACCAGTTTTTTTTCACTTGGACCCAGTTTTTACCTGCTTTCTTAGCGCCCTTCATTTTTTTTTGTTTTTGGCCTACAGATTTGGCAATGTTTATACTCTAGAAAAAAAAGAAAACTCATAATGCTGAGATACTTTATCCGGAAAGAACGTGCATACTTTGTCGAGGACTGAAGTCTACTATTTAAAAAAGTACATTGAATTGATGCCATTTTTTATTGGACATAGTACTCATAATTTAAAAATATGAAACGGTTTCTGCTAAGTCGAAGACAAAGACACCTTCGTGAGATTTGCTTTCATAATATAAGTCTCTTTAAGGCCAATGGTGACTCCAGGTTGATCAAAGAGCACGGTGATGGATTTGTACCATGCTTCTTTGTCTTAGAATCTATAAAAGGGGAATTGCTTTATGTGAGTGAGGTGCAATCGGGTTCTTTACGTGAACTTTGTTTCCAGGAATTACCGAAACTTACTGGTGCATCTACTATGATTATACTAAAATTGGTAGGACTCGTTCCCAATGAGATTTTGTGCACCGTAAGTTTGGATAAAAATGGTATAATTGACGACAAATGGTGCGTTTTATGTACCTACACGATAGATCTTAACAAGCTACACCCCGTAAACGAAGACACAGTTCTAATCACAGGTACCAATGCACCAGTACTTCACTTGGTAGATGGGCCTTACACGTTACCTACAGAAAATACTAAACCACTAAAAGGCCCTGTCGGTTCGCATAAAAGGAATATAAGTCAAGTCAAGATCAAATATTCGTTGACATATAGTTCTTTACTGAAATTAAGCAAACTATTAGAGTACTCTTCCCAAGTACATGAAGAAATCAATGAAATTTCCAGCAAAATAGAAGAGGGCTTTTTGTTACATAAAAATCAAAATCACTGGTATATGAGAACTGTACAAAAGTCCATAGAGACACTAGAAAAGGAGGTCCTACAGAGGAAAAAAAACAAGAAAAATATAGAAATGGCACGACTCGAGAATAATGACACTATCAACCATTCTAAAACAGAGATTTCCCTGATGTCACAGGATGAATCCATAAATGATGACTATGGAAGCATATATTCTAGATTCGTGCAAATCAAGGATAGACTGGATCAACTGAGATTTAAGAAACTGTATCAGCTGATAGGGATCTTCCATTCAACGGATTTATTTAATTCAGATAGAGGTTATATTTATTTCGAAAAGCCTTCTAGCATAAATGATGTTATTAGTAGACTCAAACTGAAACCCTTGAATATGGGAATATTACTTAGACAAGCCGGTGAATCAACAAGGCACATGGAATATGTAAATAGCCAGTTGGGTTATTATCTCTTATTTCTCCATTTAACAGCCACTCTAATCTTCAAGGCCCCTCTACCCTATAGATTAATGTATTATGGTAGTACGTCAGTAATCGACAGTCAGTATCCGTTGTATTTTACTGATCCAATGATCTCAAAGCATCAAGCAAAACTAATTAAAGCAATGCATTGTTTTAACGCTGACATTTTGCAATTTAAACAGATTCTAGAGAATTACTGTCTAACATAGACTGATAATCAAAAATCTCTTTTGGACTGCCATTTAACCTTTTCCATGTGTGTATATCATTATCACTTACATTAATTTCATAAATACGGATTCGTCTTTCTGTACCTCCATAGCCAGCATAACCACCTTCTCCACCTCCGCCGCCATAGCATAACCAAATTTGGTTTGAGGTAGAGTCATCTCGAAGGCAGTAATCATTACAATGGTCGTGTCCGCAACTGACGACATCCACACCCAGTCTGTCCAAAGTGGTTATCCCCTCAGAATTATATTTGGGTGCAGTAGCACCTTCTTTGTAAGTTCCAATGAGAGGATTTCCCTCTCCAGGATGTTTCTTCGATTCAATATTCAAATATTCTGGTAGCGGAATGTGAAAAAATGCCATTGAAAGTCCAGTTTTAAACTTCAAGTTTATATCGTGATAACTTTCAATGTACTTCCACTGCGATTCTTTAATCCAGTCGTACCCAGGATAAATTTTCCCAACCGTAGAGTATTTGTGAGAGTCCAGAAAATAGAGTGTACTTACTGGGACTTCAGTACCATTGTTTGAAAAAATCTGATAAACGTAATTACCAACACCGAATGTGTTATCGCGTGTATCATGTGGGCTGAACTTGAAAAGGGAATATGGTAGCGCTGAAGCCATTTCAGACAACTGCCAGCGTGTTAAGCTTCCTTCGTCATCGTGATTTCCCCATACCATTGCCCATGGAATTCCTCTTGCAATAACGGGTGCTACCGCCTTTAATAATACTGTTTCGGAGTCTTGAATGGATCTGTCACCCATGATTTGGTCACCAGTAAAAACAACCAACTGTGGTTTTTCAATGTCAAGAACTTGTTGAACGAAAGTTTCTGTCTTTGGATCAGCCTTGCAGGCTTCATGTTTTGGATATTCATCTATACATTCAGACTCTCCCACCCCCAAGTGGAGATCCGCTAACTGAACAATTTTGAACTTGCCTTCATTAGTTTCTTGCAGCCGTTGAGGTTCTGTGTTCACAGGGTGAAAACCAACGAATCTGTAAGTCAAGTAAGCAGGTTCACTGTAAGTGTATTGTATTAAGGGAAATTCTTTTTCAAGAGTCCAATTTGCTATCGGCTGGACGCAATCAACGCCAAACAGAATGTTAATATCGCTAACAAAACTCCTTTTTTGCAAAAGTTCTATGCTGATAGGCTCAAATGTGACGGAGACATCCATGAATTGCACCGATTTATCTTTAGGAAATTTAGAAATTTCAGTTACTGCGTCAATATTTAGCTTTTCTAGCTTAGGTCCGAAGTGGTGCAATGAAGCAAGGTATAATACATCGTAGTAAAGGTATTCAGATCTTCCGAACCACCTACGTCCAAAGGAACCTCTTAAGTCTTTATGAATTCTTCTCCTTTCAAAACCTAAGTTTCTATCTGTTAAACCTAATTTAAGTTCATGCCGATTGAAACATCTTTCGTAGAAACGACCAACATGAAAACATTGGTCATAGCCAATATTTACTACTAGTTTATCATCATATGAGAGTGCTTCTAGACCTTTATTTTGGAGCCACTGCTCAGCAACGGGTGCTATCGGGACAATGTAATCGATATCAGTATACTCTTTAATTTTTGGTGCCCGTAAGAAGTATAATAGAGCAATCACTACAAAAACTGACAAGTACAGTAGAAACCTTTGATACAGCTTCGGTAACCGAATCATGTTGATATATAGCCACGGGCCGGCCTTCAGTAGTCGAGTATGGAACTTGTATCCGAAGTTTCAGTGGTCTATAAAGATTGCTTTTTGAAAAAGATCGACACTAAACAAAGCTTGAAATTCAAAAATTACTCAGAGCTAAATATAAATCCAAATATAAGTAAAATAAAAATTGCTTTCTGCTCAGTTTTATATGAGGCAATCTTTTGAATCATGGAACAAAAGGGACATATAATTAAGCAAATCCTATATAAAAATCCTTTAGTGATCCTCTTGTCCATGAGGCTGCTCATGGTGTCTTCTAGAGACTTCTTCATCACTTAGCTGAGGCCTGTGGCCGCCCGTTCTCAATAACCCACCAGCTGTATTTTCAACTGGTAATCTTGCGCTGGGCCTTACGCAATGGGGCTTGCGTAACTGCTCAAAGTCCATTAGTTTGGTTTTCCCTCCCCCCTTTAAAGCAATCTTTGGATTCTCGCCCAACTTTTGTTCTACTTCTTCTATATTTTGAGTACGTTGTTTACTGCTATTATTACTATTATTACCTGCCATTATAGTTCTGTTATGCTGCCCTCCCCTTGTCCTTCATAAACTAGCCAGTATTAAAAGCCTTTTAAGGTGCGAAGCCTTCGTCGCGATGGCTTTAAACAGTTGAAAATATCATATATACATATATACATGCATAAAGAGAGACAACTTAAATGGAGCTGGAAAGATCGCCAGTAAACGAAGTATATATGGAGCAGACTCAAATACCAGAGGGTACTGACCTACTAGTTGGTGATAAAAAGGCTAATGATTTGCCTTTTGTGGAGTTATTTCTGGGGGAGATAGACTGTACTCAATATCTGGATAGCTTTGTTCAATGCAACCTTGTCACGGAAGAAGAAATCAAGTATTTAGACAAGGATATTCTCATTGCTTTGGGGGTAAATAAAATAGGAGATAGACTCAAAATTTTAAGGAAGGCCAAATCATTCCAGAGAGATAAACGTATTGAACAGGTAAGTAAATTGAAAAACCTAATGGAAAAAGTAAGCTCACTATCCACTGCTACACTATCCATGAATTCAGACTTAATTCCTGAAAAGCATTGTGTTATATTTATTTTAAACGATGGTTCGGCTAAGAAAGTTAATGTAAATGGTTGCTTTAATGCAGATTCTATTAAGAAGAGGTTAATCAAGAGATTGCCACATGAATTATTAGCCACAAACTCCGACGGAGAAGTAACTAAATTGGTCCAGGATTATGATGTGTTTGTGTTAGACTATGCCAAAAACGTACTACATTTGCTGTATGACGTGGAGCTAGTCACCATTTGCCATGCAAACGATCGAGTTGAGAAAAATAGACTAATTTTTGTTTCCAAAGATCAGACGCCAAGCGATAAGGCTATATCTACATCCAAAAAATTATACCTGAGAACATTGAGTGCATTAAGCCAGGTTGGGCCATCCTCATCGAATTTGCTGGCACAGAACAAGGGGATTTCGCATAACAGTGCTGATGGGAAACTACGGATTGACAGTACAGAAAAAGACAGAATTAGACAAATTTTCAATCAAAGACCTCCCAGCGAGTTTATTTCTACCAATTTGGCCGGATATTTTCCTCATACAGATATGAAAAGATTGCAAAAGACAATGAGAGAATCATTTCGCCATTCAGCAAGACTAAGCATCACTCAAAGAAGACCCTTAAGTGCAGAATCAAATAATATCGGTGACATCCTGTTGAAGCACTCAAATGCTGTTGATATGGCGCTATTACAAGGATTAGACCAGACAAGATTAAACAGTAAACTTGATACAACTAAAATTCCGAAGCTTGCTCATAAAAGACCGGGAGATAAAGACCCCATATCCGACCAGTTGGAATTATTAAGCGTTGAATCTGGTGAAGAAGAAGAATATGATTTTCTTGGGGAGGACAGTGATATTGTTTCATTACCGACGAAAATTGCCACGCCCAAGAACTGGCTAAAAGGTGCTTGTATTGGATCAGGCAGTTTTGGAAGTGTTTATTTGGGTATGAATGCTCACACTGGTGAACTAATGGCAGTGAAACAAGTGGAGATTAAAAACAGCAACATCGGTGTAAGCACAGACAACAATAAACAAACCAAATCAGATGAAAATAGTCAGCAGGAGGAACAACAAGATAAAATAGAAGATGCTGGCGCGGTAAGTCATCCAAAAACCAATCAAAATATCCACAGAAAGATGGTTGATGCTTTGCAGCATGAAATGAATTTACTGAAGGAACTACATCACGAGAACATTGTTACTTATTATGGCGCTTCTCAAGAAGGCGGAAACCTAAATATTTTTCTGGAATACGTCCCTGGGGGTTCGGTTTCCTCCATGTTGAATAATTACGGTCCATTTGAAGAGTCACTGATTACTAATTTCACGAGGCAAATACTAATCGGGGTTGCGTATTTACATAAGAAAAATATTATCCACAGAGATATCAAGGGTGCAAATATTTTGATTGATATCAAAGGTTGCGTAAAGATCACTGATTTTGGTATTTCAAAGAAATTATCACCTTTAAATAAAAAGCAAAATAAAAGAGCTTCTTTGCAGGGTTCTGTATTCTGGATGTCACCAGAAGTGGTCAAACAGACTGCTACTACTGCTAAAGCAGATATATGGTCTACAGGATGTGTTGTTATTGAAATGTTTACCGGTAAGCATCCCTTCCCTGATTTTTCTCAAATGCAAGCGATCTTCAAAATAGGTACAAACACTACCCCTGAGATACCTTCTTGGGCTACACCAGAAGGAAAGAATTTCTTGAGAAAGGCGTTTGAATTGGATTATCAATACAGGCCTAGTGCTCTTGAACTGCTGCAGCATCCATGGCTGGATGCACACATAATTTAAAAGAAGGCTATCTATTAATTTTTTAAGGCGACTCAAGTACTCTGACCGAATCCTTCATCAAATAATAAATACACATATATTATATTTAGTGACATTCATTGACAAATTTCTGCTATTTACCTTCTTCTTTTTGATTACGCTGATTGAGCAACTATAAATGACAATTATGGAAAAAACCGACTAACTACAGTATTCAGGTTTTCATACTCGAAGAAGAAAATCAAGTGAGATAGTCTTAGTGAAAAAAAAACCTAACCGCACCAATAAAAGCAGAAAGAAAACAGGGCCCTTCTTTGCAACGTCATATCAAACTATTGATATCTTCTCAGCAGTTCATTCGAGGAAAAAAAAGGTAGCTGGACAAAAACAATGATATAATCCATAGCACTTCATTCATACGAATGATTCATTATCCAATTTTTCTCATAGGATATAGTCATTTATCAAATTGATATTGGAAAGTTTGTAAAATGCTTATTTATGGAGACCACAGTTCGCCTGTACCTCTAGAAGCATAAACCGTTTTATTAAAATTAGTTTTGATAATTTCTCTACCGTTTTCGCTTTCTTCCTTAGTGCCATTTTTAAGCATCATATTATTAAACCTTTCACTCTCTCTGAAAGATTTATCATTCATGTCCTTGGATAAGATTGAATCTACGTCAACAATCGAACAAGAAGGAATGTTACACTGCATTGCCATTTCCCGAATTTGAGGATCTTCACTAATTAAAAACCAATGTAGCCCCTCGTTCCCTTCCAAATAGCATTTATAAATGCAACTTTTCAGCAAATTTTTTAATCTTTTGGGCAATTTTGCAACATTTATCTTCCCAGAACTATCATTATGTTCCATAACATCTGACCATAAAATAATGTCTAAAATTTCCGGAAATTCAATAAAAACTTTCAAATTAGCATATTTGGAATCATCTAATCTATCAATAAACTTCAAGGATTCCCGAGCTGCGAAACTTTTACGTCTTTGTTGAAGAAAGTCCAATTCATTTAATGTAAAGGTTGGAATGTAAAAGTTCAAAGTCACAGCCTCAGTACAGTCAGAACACCACCTCTTGATGTTACCTAAACCCTTTTCAAAAGCCGAAGCATCTATAATGAAATTATACTGTGTCATTAACCTGCTTTTTGAGGGAGCCAAAACTGGAAAGAAAACAGGTGCTTATGTTTCACGTTCAAATGATATTTGCAGTAAAAGTGTCCTTTCATAACACCATAACACTAACTGTTTAAATTGAGCGCTCTTCAATGCTACTTCAGATCGATTTCTAAGAGATTATGAAAATTCATCACGTTTGACGAGGGTATCGAATTTTTCAGTTTCAATTGGAAAATAATGGCACACATCAGATTATTAACGATGAGATGGATTTATTCTTGTACCGTTCGTAAAGCTAGCGAGTATTCACAATAACCATAATCTACCAAATGCCTCAAAAACCACTTAAAGTTACCAAGAAAGCCAAGGACCCACGTAGGGTCACAAAGAAGCAGAAAAATTTAAGAAAAGCTGCCCCATTGCAGTTAAAATCAAAAAAGAAATCTTTACAACATCTAAAGAAATTAAAGAAGAGTTCCTCTCTTACCGAAACCACTGAAAGATTAGTTGCGAGTAAAGTTGGGCATTTGGAGTTGTTGAGAGGTACTAGAAAAGAGTTGGAAAAGAGTAAGAAAAACTCTAAATGATTTCAGGTGAATCACATTCACCTACCCTTGAAAAGGTATTTCTTTTCGGGTAGGGACTATCTTGGGACATCTCATCAAAATTTTTTATATCCGATTTGATCCTAGTATTTGTATATTAGCTTTGTAACTTCTTAGTTATCCAATAGAAAAACGGCGTTGCTTTTTTGTTTCCCGCGAGAAATCTAGCAATATGGTGAATCAAGTGCTGATGCCACAGTTTGCAGAAAAATTGACACAGCTTTGCTATTTAAGCAGACGCAAATGTTGTGGAATTATGTATTTCCAGATTGGCCAGAAAGAGGAGTACACTATTGCACATATATATATAAAGTAAGTACAACATCAAATAATGTCCGCGTTTGTTACTAAAGCCGAAGAGATGATCAAATCCCACCCATATTTCCAATTATCCGCAAGCTGGTGCCCCGACTGCATCTATGCTAATTCTATTTGGAACAAATTCAACGTAAAGGATAAAGTGTTCATTTTTGACATTGGTTCTCTTCCAAGGAACGAACAGGAGAAATGGAGAGTTGCGTTCCAAAAAGTTGTTGGTAGCAGAAACTTACCAACCATTATTGTCAATGGTAAGTTCTGGGGCACCGAGAGTCAATTGCATAGGTTCGAAACCAAAGGTACTCTTGAGGAGGAATTGGCTAAAATTGGGCTTTTGCCTTGAATAAGTTGAATCTTTCTATATTAATAAACAATACGTACATAATCGCCTCGGATATTTCGAAAACATGGGTGAGCAAATAAAACCATCCTATTTTTTTCCTTCTTCAATAGAATACGTGTCAGCACTTCATCATAAACTTTCTCTTTTTTAACGATAATATCTAGCGGTATGCGACTTGTTCCCCTTAAAACTGTCGAGATTATGCGCCTTTATCAGTGTCATACAGAAAGGAAGCACTCAAACAGCATGTCTTTTCTCATTCATCTTATAAATGATCAAACAATGGATATGCGTAGAAGTATCAATATCCTCGAAGATCAAACTTGGAGATATAATTAAAGACTGGGAGGAGAAATGTAAAACCATGGGCACTTCTTGAACGTTCACATTCATTACAAGAGACTACATGCTATCGACATTGAACGAATACCACGTCTAAATTATCACATGATTAGAAAATGTCTTTTCTGGGTTAGCCTAAGCTGTCCCGTTGGGATACGGAACTTCACCGCCACATAAACAATTTTATGTATCCTTTAGTGGTGAATCCATGCTCATCTATTCCGTTTTACCGTCGTAAGCTTACTCCTCACTTCTTCTTTCTTAGGGAGTTTATGAGCACAATAACTTTATTGGCTCAAGGCAGGACTTTTCTGCTCATATTTGATGGAAAGCTTAAAATTGATCCCAAAGGAAAAGATTGCACAATATCCACTCCTTAAATAGCCAATTCTGACGGGTTCTTTATTCTTATATGCATTCCGATTGAATATTAAAAGCAGCCGGACAAAACGAACATGAGCCTTTGAACTACTTCTCTTCCTAAAGACGCCCTTTTGCAATTTGACAATCTAAAAGCCTGTTAAAGGATTAAATGACATCCACAAGATAAAAGAAAATGTGCATGTTATTTTAATTAATGCTTGGTTGTTATGAACAGAGAATTAAAAAATTAAGGTCTACCTGGTTGTCGCTTCGAAGTCGCCGTCAGCATTGCGTTTTACTTTCGCTTGCAAAGTTTCTTTTCTCCTATGGATTGTATTTAACCCAACCATTCATAAAGGTGCTGAAAAAGGGCCAAGACTCACCAGCTCCTCCAATCGGTTACAACTCGAGTTATCCTTGAAGCATCTCATTTACATGTTCCAAGAAATGTAGCTGTTCGAAGTTTAATTTTTTTTTACTGTCATAAACATTAAACAAACATGATCCGTCTTCTATCTCGCAACTCAACGCTCACAAAGTGCAAGCAATGCAACACTTTGTTTCTAAATCCAGTCACTGAAAGACTTTCAATAAAAGCTCATATCATTATTCTTTATGCATTATATTGCTGGTAGAGTACATAGAACCCTAACTGAAATAAATGTTACCGTCAAAAATGACTGACGCAACTTTTTCTCAAATTTTTCTTTTCATTTGTCTTGAAAAGTTTTCTGCATTGAATAAATTGTTCTCTACTCTGAATATTGCTGCTATTCATATTTAGACTTCCGCATAATCAAAGTAAGAAAGTAAACCATAGGATACCATACTAATAATAAGTATGTGGACAAGGTGTGGTGAGATCTCCGCTGAGATTCGTTGAAAAAGTATTGGATAAGGGCGTACCTTTTCATCAGCTGCCAGTCGTTTGTCTTTCGTTTAAAAATTGCGCTAGACAAGTAAACAGGGATTGCTAAAGAATCAAAGTAACTTAACTCTAAAGTAGTATTCCCCTCATCTTTGAGTCTGCCTGTTGGAGGTCAGAAATATACTTAGAAGTAAATATTCTTAAGTTCGGTTGAACTTGGATATTGTTACAAGAGTTCTAGTCTTCGATACCATTTTTACGCAATTATAACCGCATTATTTACCTTTTCATCTTCAGTTTTTACGTTTGGGTTTATCCTGTTATGAAAAAACTGGCTTGATTTAAGGTGAAGAAGTGCGTAGGATTGTAACTCCTACGGTGGTAGGATACTTACAATTCTGCACTGTTTTCAAGACTGTTGTAGCCGATGGTAATTCAGAGGATGCATTTATCCGGCTATTTCTTCAGACGACCAAATGCGAGAGTTCGAAGCATAAGTTTAATACTAACGTTATAAAACATAGTAACAAGGTAAAAAATGACTCGTTCTTCTGTTTTAGCTGATGCTTTGAATGCCATTAATAACGCCGAAAAGACCGGTAAACGTCAAGTTTTATTGAGACCTTCCTCCAAGGTTATCATCAAGTTTTTGCAAGTTATGCAAAAGCATGGTATGTTTTAACTATTTTTCGATATTTCCGCACATGTTTTTCAATGTTTGCTTATCTTTCTTCAAGTGTTACCACAAGGATCGTCGAAGTTCATTGATGCGTAAGATGAACGAAGGAAAAATTATTGCCATTTTTTTACTCCGGGCTGATAACTAGATGGTGTGATCGGGCAGTATACTAATCTATACTGGACAAAGACTCGTAAAAGATGTTTTTTGTACTCAGTCCCATACTGTTTTTTAAGTGTCCGGGAAATTCAACTCCATGTGGAAATGCTTCTTACACGGTTATGGATTACATTTTACATGTAGTTACTATATCCATTACCGTTTACTTTTCCTCAAAATTTCACTCTTAAATTTTACAATGGCAAATTTTTTCTTTCACACAACTTAGACATCATCCTCTTGTTTTTTATGAAGTAAGCAAAAAATTGGAATTCACACAACTCAATGAAAAGCTCCAAGACTAACATTTACTCCTCATTTAGGTTACATTGGCGAATTCGAATACATTGACGACCACAGATCTGGTAAGATTGTCGTTCAATTGAACGGTAGATTGAACAAATGTGGTGTCATTTCCCCAAGATTCAACGTTAAGATTGGTGACATTGAAAAATGGACCGCCAACTTGTTGCCAGCCAGACAATTCGGTTACGTTATTTTGACTACATCTGCTGGTATTATGGACCATGAAGAAGCTAGAAGAAAGCACGTTTCCGGTAAAATCTTGGGTTTTGTCTATTAAGTAATTTTTAGTAATGGTACATATATATAATATTAATTCTTATATCCGTCTTTTCTCTTCGATTATTTTTTTTTCTCACCTTAAATATGCAAGGAAACGTACTTTTGCGTAATAGCGAAAAAGTGTTCATATTACATAATAAATGAAACCTTGAACATATGTACAGAATCGAAGAGAACCTTGAACTAATTTTGAGATTTTGCTAATAGAAAGCAAACATATACATGACAAAGAGGAGAAGCCTCTTTATGGTTGGTTCTACCTTTACAATAGATCATTTACCTCCAGAAATATGGCTTTGTATTTCGAAGTTACTCAGAACATCTGACTTGCACAACTTGTGTTTAATTAACAGAAGATTGTATTTAACAATTACAAGTGATGGGATTTGGAAAAAAAGATGCTATGACCGATGGATCAATCAAGAAAACTTGGATATTTTAACGGGTAATGATTACGATCCTATACCAGTTTCTCAATGGCATTCTTACTATTTACGAAGAGCAAAATGGGAAAATAAGATCTTTTCTTTATTATGGGAGTTAACTGAGGAGACAGACCCTCAAAACTTCAGGGAGAAATATTTATATATTCTTCAATTTCGGCATTACAAGCTGGCTACATTTCTCCATAGGATCGTCAAACAAGGTTACATCCCTGATAAAAGACCACTTGATTTAATTACGTACGCCAATTATCTGTTGAAGAATGTGCGACACAAGTACGTATTTCCATTATTTTATCCCACAAATACCGCTGAATTGAAAAATCTGAATAGCATGGCCTCAAAGGATGCCGAAATGGTATATCTAAGATTATCTGCAATTGATACGGCTTTTGATGACTTACTAGATGCCAGAGAATTTGTCTTGAATGGCATATGTTCCGATCTACTTCAAAAATATAAAAAGATACAAGAGTTTTTAAAATTACGGCCGGTGACTAGAATTTCAAAATTAATCTCAATCAGTACCGACTACCTCGACTGCTTTCCACAATTTCCTGACATAATAGATCAAACGAATGATAGGGCTACAGGAAGGAAGCTATATAGGGAAGATTTCATGTTACTAAGAGTATATTCCCGGGAGGGTCGAGGATATAAAACCATTATTCTAGCAATAATACAAGCTATTGCCAAGAGATATAACGTTGAATCATATCTTGCTCGAGATCATTTGGTGGTGTCTGAACCGGACTTTCCAGATGGACGGGCATTTGTTACCGTAAATGAGGATTTCCAGCCATACATTTTCAATAAAGAAGACCTCATGAGTGTCTGGTCCAGCAACTTCCCTAATGCAGCAAATTTTGAAAGTTCAGTCTTACCAGCGTTATTAGAACCAATATCGATACAACATCTGCTGACGGAATTCTTTCGTGAATTACTACGATGCAAGCCCAGGCCATTTGAGGGCTATCCCAATAGAGCACACGGATTACGCAATATGTTTCCATACGGTAAAGTGGAAGTTCCCAGAGATGTAACGATGTATTTTGCATTTATATACGATCTTTTTGATGGCATGTTCGAATCTGGAATGACAAATTTGCGGGGTCGGATGTTGAGAGATTTACTGAACTACGTTAATGCAAATAATTTCGGTGATTTAAATATCATTATCGGACAAAATGCTCTCAAGGAACCAAATGATTGCTGGTCCAATAAGAGGGATTATGTCCTTCTTGATGACGATAGTAAGATTGGATATTTCTATAAGGATATTGAAACCGAGGATACATTGTGTGCTTTAAATCAATATGAAGTGGACGGCAAGGTTTTTATAACAACAATAGATATCCTGGGTGATATAAGGGTACGCCTAGCCGAAGGGCTAACGCCTTTCCAGGGAGATTCTGATAAGTTGTGGGAGAGCTTTTCTTCCGTGGTTCCACGAACTGACTGGGGGCTTTTTTTTAAAGGCTACGACAAACAGAAGCATAGGATGCAATTAAGCGCTTACATACAGGAAAAGCTTTCCAATTTAGTGGATGGTGAACAGCCGTTACACAATTTATAGTAATATTTAATGAATTTTTCGGAAGTAGTATGCCTGACACATTCTACACCTTTTTTTATCAGCCCGAGCGGCCTTTCCTTAATTGTATATTCAATTTTTAAGAACATTAAGCTAAAAACATTGATTACAACGGCATCAAAAATGGGATTGCTCATTTTTTTATAAAATTTCCTTATATAATTACTTCATATAGAAGGAGAAAACAAACAGAATAAGAAACCAAAAGCGATGCTCAAATTAGGGAGACTTAACTGTGTTAAGTTGAATATCAACTCACGATTAAGATACTCAACGAGCCCCCAAGTGGCTAAAAAGGTCATTGGTATCGATTTGGGCACTACGAATAGTGCTGTTGCATATATCCGCGATTCCAACGATAAGAAATCGGCTACAATTATAGAGAATGATGAAGGACAACGAACGACACCATCAATAGTTGCCTTTGATGTTAAAAGTTCACCACAGAATAAAGACCAAATGAAAACTCTTGTGGGGATGGCAGCTAAAAGGCAAAATGCTATTAATGCTGAAAACACTTTCTTTGCCACGAAAAGGCTTATTGGCCGTGCATTTAATGACAAGGAAGTCCAACGAGATATGGCTGTTATGCCATACAAGATTGTCAAGTGCGAGTCCAATGGACAAGCATACCTCAGTACATCCAATGGTCTCGTTCAATCACCAAGCCAAATAGGATCTATATTGCTACAATATTTGAAACAAGTTTCAGAAGAATACCTGGGCGAAAAGGTAAACCTGGCAGTTATCACAGTTCCAGCATATTTTAACGATTCTCAAAGGCAAGCTACGAAAGACGCAGGCAAATTGGCTGGGCTGAATGTTTTGAGAGTTATAAACGAACCGACTGCAGCCGCATTAAGTTTCGGAATTGATGATAAGAGGAATAATGGGTTAATTGCGGTTTACGATTTGGGCGGTGGTACATTTGATATATCAATCTTGGACATTGAAGATGGCGTGTTTGAGGTTCGTGCTACTAATGGTGATACGCATTTGGGTGGCGAAGATTTTGACAATGTTATTGTAAACCATATCATAGATACCTTTATTATTGAAAACCCTGAAATTACACGGGAATTAATCACGAAGAACAGGGAGACAATGCAGAGGTTGAAAGATGTATCTGAAAGAGCTAAGATAGATTTATCACATGTAAAAGAAACCGTTATCGAACTTCCATTCGTATATAAGAGCAAACATTTACGAGTGTCAATGACAGAGGAAGAGCTGGATAATATGACTTTGTCATTAATCAACAGGACTATCCCACCTGTGAAACAAGCTTTAAAGGATGCCGATATTGAACCAGAAAATATAGATGAGGTGATTCTTGTTGGTGGTATGACTCGTATGCCTAAAATTAGATCTGTTGTAAAGGATCTTTTCGGCAGGTCTCCAAATTCCAGTGTTAACCCTGACGAAACGGTTGCTCTAGGGGCAGCTATACAAGGCGGTGTTCTATCTGGTGAAATAAAGAATGTCTTACTTTTGGATGTGACTCCATTGACGTTAGGGATTGAAACATTTGGGGGAGCGTTTTCGCCCTTGATACCTAGAAATACGACAGTTCCAGTGAAAAAAACTGAGATATTTAGTACGGGTGTTGATGGACAGACGGGCGTTGATATCAAAGTTTTTCAGGGTGAAAGAGGATTAGTACGTAACAACAAGTTGATCGGTGACTTGAAACTTACAGGAATCACACCTTTGCCTAAAGGTATTCCCCAAATATATGTGACGTTCGATATTGATGCGGATGGTATCATTAATGTATCTGCTGCCGAGAAAAGTAGTGGGAAAGAACAATCCATTACTGTCATACCAAATTCTGGATTAAGCGAACAGGAAATTGCAAAACTAATTGAAGAAGCAAATTCCAATAGGGCTCAAGATAACGCGATTAGACAAAGACTAGAACTTATCTCTAAAGCTGACATTATGATAAGCGATACTGAGAATTTATTTAAAAGATATGAAAATCTTATTTCTAGTGAAAAAGAGTTTCCCAAGATTGTAGAAGACATCAAGGCTCTGAGACAAGCTATAAAGGATTTCAAGGCTAACGAAAATGATATGTCAATTGATGTTAACGAAATAAAAAAAGCTACA
Organism: Saccharomyces paradoxus; assembly: GCF_002079055.1. Classification (NCBI taxonomy): domain Eukaryota; kingdom Fungi; phylum Ascomycota; class Saccharomycetes; order Saccharomycetales; family Saccharomycetaceae; genus Saccharomyces; species Saccharomyces paradoxus. The sequence goes on from NC_047498.1 coordinate 821,349, forward strand.
GATGCATTACAGGGGAGGGCGTTAAAGTTATTCCAAAGTGCGACAAAGAATCAGCAGAAACAAGGTAAATAAGTGAACAAATACCAAAAAATAAACTTGTATAATAACGTGTATATCATTCGTTATAGCATATTTTGACGTAATTTTACTTTATACATATATATATTTTCTTCCCGTTTCAATTTTTCCGGCTTAAATAAATGTGCATGCATGTTTCATACATATTCTTTATTCTTATTTATCTCCCATGTATGTAATCTCCTACCTTTATAGTGATTTGTTCATGAATCTTCTCCTGGTGAAGGCCAACCAAAACTTTGAAGGATGTTCTTTGGAATCTGTAGAGCTATAGACTCTTTCCAACAGTCTCATTGCCAATTCTTGACGGAACTGCTGGATATAAGTCTTTAACAAATCCATTGAATTATGGTCTTGCACTGGAACTTGGTAAACATTATTCAGAGGGAAACCTGGCGTGCCCGGTAAAGTAAAATTGTCCAAGGCCACGTTGGTTAAAACTTTGACGGCTTCGTTAAACGATGTTGTTATTTTCAAATGAGCTAGGCAATCATTGATAAAGAGAATCCCATAGATGAGCACCCTGTCAGCGGGAGATTTGATTTCAAAATTCTTAAAGAAGGAATTGGCGCGGAACAGGTCCAAACACTCGTCGATAATATCGTAATCGGAATTGCTGGGGTATGCAGGACCCCTGAACTTAGTGTTCAAGGGCAGAAGCGCAAAGTTCCCTACCATGCGGTCAGTGCTAGGATCTACGGGGAAAGTCGAGTGATACGCAGGCATTAATTGATGTTCTGAGAAGTGGAAAGACTGCTAATATAAATGGATTTCCTTTGTTGATGTTGTCTTACTGTGCACCAACTATTTAAATAATCGTTATTCATATACTTAACCAAACGGCAACGGAAAGGATAGGGGTTCGTGGTGGATGATCCGCGCAACGGCCGAGCTCAGTCTCACTGAGAGAGAATGATAATGAAAACAATGGTATGGAAAGTCCGAGGTTATAAGGCTTGGAAGAAGTTTTAAAAGGGCGTTAGGATCAGTAAATACTGACGACCTAATTTGATAAAGTGTTGAGTCGACTAGGTTTTCTGGATTTTTTTGCTGCTTTTATAGCTATTTTTTTGTTTGTCGTTTGTGGCCATTAATATATTCATTCGCTCTATTAGTGTAATCGATTACAACCCTCTATTATTGTTGACTTAATTGGACAATCCATATCTTTTCCTGCGGCTATGAGCGAAACCAATGTTGACAGCTTAGGGGACAGAAATGACATTTACTCCCAAATATTTGGTGTAGAAAGGAGGCCAGATTCGTTCGCAACTTTTGATAGTGATTCGCACGGAGACATAAGTTCTCAGCTGCTGCCTAATAGAATTGAAAATATCCAGAATCTAAATGTTCTACTTTCTGAAGACATCGCTAGTGACATCATTCTCGCCAAGCAGAGGAGACGTTCTGGAGGCCAGGCCGCCATCAATGATTCTGATGTAACCAGTAGCGAAATGAAGGGGAAAAGCTCGAATTACATTTTATCGCAACAAACTAATATTAAGGAAGTTGCAGACACACAAAGTTTGTCAAGTGCTGATAATACGCCCATTAGTAGTCCTAAAAAGGCAAGAGAAGCCACATCTTCCCCTCCTATTGTTCATGCTAAATCAATGTCCCATATATATTCAACGAGTAATAGTGCTAGTAGACAAGCCAAGCATCATAATGACCATCCTTTGCCTCCAATGTCTCCAAGAAATGAAGTTTACCAGAAAAATAAAAGTACCACAGCTTTCGTGCCCAAGAGGAAACCTTCACTCCCGCAACTAGCACTTGCTGGTCTTAAGAAGCAGACCAGTTTTTCTACCGGAAGTACATCAACTACCCCTACACAGGCTAGAAAATCGCCTTTGCAAGGATTTGGTTTCTTTTCGAGACCAAGTTCCAAAGACTTGCACCAACAGCACCAACACCCCCAGCATATTCAGCATAATAATGTTAACAATCATAACAATAGTATTAATAATAATGGCGCACATTATCCCGTGGGCAGTAATAACAGTAATTATCCTCAACATTCACATTCTATATCGTCGAGATCTATGTCATTAAACTCATCCACTCTCAAAAATATTGCATCATCTTTTCAATCGAAAAGTTCTAGCAGTAGAAAAGTTCCGCAAAAATATGATATATCTTCCAACCCATTTTCAGACCCTCATCATCATCATCATTCTTCGAACGGTCACAATAGTCTAAATAATGTCCACGCCTCTGTAAACTCTTCAAGTACCATAGGAAGCTCGTCTAATATTGGTTTGGGCCTCAAAACGAGAGTTTCTTCAACGTCATTAGCTCTAAAAAGATACACATCAGTTTCAGGAACTTCTCTATCGTCGCCACGTAGAAGTAGCATGACACCTTTGTCGGCATCTAGGCCTGTTATGAGCGCTTCATCGAAGAAACCTCAAGTATATCCAGCTCTGTTGTCAAGAGTCGCCACAAAATTTAAAAGTTCGATACAACTCGGGGAACATAAAAAGGATGGATTGGTTTATCGTGACGCATTTACAGGACAGCAGGCGGTTGATGTCATTTGTGCCATCATTAGAACCTCCGATAGAAACTTAGCTTTGTTATTCGGTAGATCACTAGATGCACAGAAATTGTTCCATGATGTGGTATACGAGCACAGATTAAGAGATTCTCCCCATGAGGTTTACGAATTTACGGATAACTCAAGATTTACAGGGACAGGTTCTACAAATGCTCATGATCCACTGATGCTACTTCCAAATTCATCGTCTTTTAATTCGGGAAATCAGTCATACCCAAGTTCCGGAATAGTTCCATCAAGTTCAGCTTCCTCCTTGAATAGTGACCAGGCAACTTTGACAGGGTCGAGGCTACATATGAGTAGTTCAATGTCTCATCAAAAGAATCCTGCTGCCATTCATAACGTTAATGGTGTGTTTACATTATTGGCAGAATGTTATTCCCCTACGTGCACAAGAGATGCTTTGTGTTATTCTATTTCATGTCCAAGACGTCTTGAGCAACAAGCAAGGTTAAATCTGAAACCAAATGGCGGGTTGAAGCGTAATATATCAATGGCATTAGACGACGACGAAGAAGAAAAACCATCTTGGACAAGTTCCGTATCCAAAGAGGATTGGGAAGACTTACCAAAAAAGGAAATAAAAAGACAAGAAGCTATTTATGAAGTTTACATTACAGAGAAGAACTTTGTAAAATCACTAGAAATTACGCGAGATACATTTATGAAAACTTTGGCTGAAACAAATATTATTTCTGCAGATATTAGAAAAAATTTCATCAAACATGTTTTTGCACATATAAACGATATCTATTCCGTGAATAGACGCTTTTTGAAAGCTTTGACTGATAGGCAAAAAAGTTCACCAGTTGTGAGAGGAATTGGTGACATAGTTTTAAGATTCATTCCATTTTTTGAACCATTTGTCTCATATGTCGCTTCAAGACCATATGCCAAATATTTAATTGAAACCCAAAGATCAGTTAATCCCTATTTTGCTAGATTTGATGACGATATGATGAGTTCCTCCTTGCGACATGGCATTGATTCGTTCTTATCTCAAGGTGTTTCAAGACCGGGTAGATATATGCTATTGGTCAAGGAAATCATGAAATCAACTGACCCTGAGAAGGACAAAAGTGATTATGAAGATCTAAGTAAAGCCATGGATGCACTAAGGGATTTTATGAAAAGAATTGACCAGGCAAGTGGTGCTGCGCAAGATAGGCATGATGTGAAATTATTGAAGCAGAAGATTCTTTTCAAAAACGAATACGTTAATTTGGGATTAAATGACGAAAAGAGAAAAATTAAACATGAAGGTATACTATCAAGGAAGGAGTTGTCGAAATCGGACGGAACGGTTGTTGGCGATATACAATTTTATCTTCTAGATAATATGCTCTTATTCTTAAAGGCCAAAGCAGTTAATAAATGGCATCAGCATAAGGTATTCCAAAGGCCCATTCCACTACCATTATTATTCGCATGTCCGGGTGAAGATATGCCTGCGTTAAGGAAGTATATTGGAGACCATCCGGATTGTTCGGGAACTGTAATTCAACCAGAATACAATACGAGTAATCCTAAAAACGCAATAACCTTCTTATACTACGGTGCCAAGCAAAGGTATCAAGTTACACTATATGCCGCGCAATACGCTGGATTACAAACGCTTTTGGAAAAAATAAAGCAAGAGCAAGCAGCTATTATAAGCAAAACGGAAATGTTTAACGTAACGAAAATGAGCGATAGGTTCTTCGACTACACCAACAAGATTAACAGTGTTACTTCCTGTGATGGGGGTAGAAAACTTTTAATTGCTACCAACTCTGGATTATACATGAGCAACATTAAAAGACAGCAGAATAAGGATCATAGACATAAAAGCTCTGCTTTTTTTTCAACTCCAATCCAACTAGTGCAAAGAAATAACATTACCCAAATTGCGGTATTGGAAGAATTCAAGTCAATCATCCTTTTAATTGATAAAAAATTATACAGTTGTCCGCTGTCATTGATCGAAGCAGAAGGTAATGGGACATCTTTCTTCAAAAAGCATCACAAGGAACTGATCAATCATGTGAGCTTCTTCGCAGAAGGCGATTGTAATGGCAAGAGATTAATTGTGACTGCACACAGTTCATCGCATTCAATTAAATATTTTGAGCACGAACATCCATTGTTGGCTGAAAAAAATGGTAGTGGTGGCAGTAATAAAAGAAGTCTCAAGAAAAAAATTACTGAGGTTATTTTTGATTCTGAACCTGTTTCTATTTCATTTCTCAAGGCCAATCTATGCATTGGTTGTAAAAAGGGTTTCCAAATTGTTAGCATTTCGCAGAATGCTCATGAATCCTTGTTAGACCCGGCCGATACATCATTAGAGTTCGCACTAAGGGATACGTTGAAACCAATGGCAATTTACCGCGTGGGCAACATGTTTTTGCTATGTTATACAGAATTTGCTTTCTTCGTTAATAATCAGGGTTGGAGAAAGAAAGAATCGCATATTATTCATTGGGAGGGTGAGCCTCAGAAATTCGCAATTTGGTACCCGTACATCTTGGCGTTCGACAGCAACTTTATTGAAATCAGAAAGATTGAGACTGGTGAATTGATTCGCTGCGTCCTTGCTGATAAGATTCGGCTTTTACAAACAAGCACACAAGAAATACTGTACTGCTACGAGGACTATCGGGGGTATGATACAGTTGCGTCGTTAGACTTTTGGGGTTAGGACGGCATCGTATATAGACTTTATCCTTTGTTTTATTTAAAATAGGACATGCATAACTAAAGTTGTAAAAGGAGCATAATCATAAATACTAAAGAATGGTGACAATAGTGAATAACGACTCAAATAGTAATGTTATATAATAATACGAATAATAATTCATCGTCAGAGGGATTTGCACGCAGATAATTGATGACGCGAGAGGAAAACGCGAAATTTTTCTTCCCAAAACTTCGAACTTTTACTTCCGTCCACAAAGTGAAAAATTTTCATAAAATTTTCCAGATTGTGAATAAACAAAAGGTTGGCTTACGCATTTGGCTTGTCTTTTTTTTTTTTCATTCACTACCTGGTAAATAATTGTATAAAATATTTACTTGGAGGCCTCTATTTATTATTTAGCCTTGTTTGAAGTTTTATTAAACTTATTACCCCAGTTAGGTACTGTGTATTTTCAGCATATTTGGTGTCTTTTTATTTGGTCATTGATTGGTTTTTGACAGCTCTTCACTCGCTTCAAGCTTACTTCCTAGTTTATTTATTTGGCTTTTTCCGTTTGTTTACTAAACATAAAGAGTTATGAATACTACCACCTCTACTGTTGCAGCAGCAGTTGTCGACCAGTTCCAGTCTTTGAACTCTTCCTCTTCATGCTTCTTGAAGGTTCATGTTCCTTCCATTGAAAACCCATTCGGTATTGAATTATGGCCAATTTTCTCCAAGGTTTTCGAATACTTTAGTGGCTATCCAGCAGAGCAATTTCAGTTCGTTCATAATAAGACTTTCTTGGCTAATGGGTACCATGCGGTTGGTATTATTATCGTCTATTACATTATCATCTTTGGTGGCCAAGCTATCTTACGCGCCTTGAACACTTCTCCATTGAAATTTAAACTGCTCTTCGAGATGCACAACTTGTTTTTGACCTCTGCTTCACTAATCTTATGGTTGTTGATGCTAGAACAGTTGATTCCTATGGTTTATCACAATGGTCTATTCTGGTCCATCTGCTCCAAGGAAGCCTTCGCACCAAAATTAGTCACCCTTTACTATTTGAACTATTTGACCAAATTCGTAGAATTGATTGACACAGTGTTTTTAGTATTGAGAAGAAAGAAACTACTGTTTTTGCACACTTACCACCACGGTGCCACCGCTTTGTTGTGCTACACTCAATTAATTGGTCGTACTTCTGTTGAATGGGTAGTCATCCTACTGAATTTGGGTGTTCATGTTATCATGTACTGGTACTACTTCTTGAGTTCGTGTGGTATTAGAGTTTGGTGGAAACAATGGGTCACTAGATTCCAAATCATCCAATTTTTGATTGACTTAGTATTTGTTTACTTTGCTACCTATACATTCTATGCCCACAAATACTTGGATGGTATTTTACCAAACAAAGGCACTTGTTATGGTACTCAGGCCGCTGCTGCTTATGGGTACTTGATTCTAACATCTTATTTGCTTTTGTTTATTTCCTTCTACATCCAATCTTACAAGAAAGGTGGTAAAAAGACAGCCAAGAGGGAATCAGAAGTTTCCGGCTCCGTTGGATCCGGTTCGTCTACTGGTGTCAAGACCTCCAGCACTAAGGTCTCTTCCAGGAAAGCTTAGATGGGAAGCGAGAACCTTTGATAGCGAATGAAAAGAAAAAAAAAAAATTGGATGTAAACAATTTCTTTATATTAAATATGTACGATAAATGAAATCATTATTATAGAAATGATAGATTATTGACTAGGTATCTCTCCTTTTTTCATTTTTTTTTCTTGGTTACTCAAAGAAATAATAGCTTACAGTGAGGAGTAGTGATACATTACAATTATAGAATAAAATTATATAACAGCTGAATTTTAGAACAACGGACTTTGGGTTTCCTTTGTATGTCTTATGGAAGATATTGACTTGCAGTTTGTAAAGTGTCCAAATCGTAATCCACTTTACTTGCCACAAATTGATCATTAAATAGCTTAATTTTGATAATTTCTTGGGTCAAATCAGGATGCACTCTGGGAATGAAGTCATTTAAAAATGAATACTCTTCTCTGATTGAGGAAGATGACTGGCATTGCATTATCTTGAATAAAATTCTAATTATCGGCCCAGCATCATTATCTAAGTATTGGGACCAGAATGCGCTACACACAGGAACATGGATATCCAGTAACTCTTCGATGAAGTTCATTGGTTGCTCTAACTCCCCGATAATAGAGTCCTCTGTTATTATTCTTTTCTTGAAACGGCCACTGTCTCTAATGAAACTGCTTTGTTCGCAATACGATCTGTACGATATGGGCACGATGGAATTTACCGTACTTAAGTAATCATATAGGTCCTCTTGGATGGTTTGTAAAAAGATAGTATCTATTTCCTTTGAGATGGTAGAGTCCGATAAAGGATGCGTATCGCTGAGAGAACCAAATGATAGGTTATTGTTGCTGTTCTGTTGTTGCTGTTCCGGTAAGACAGAACTTTGTCCACCAGTAGGATCTATATCTATTCTTGACGCAGGCGTGTTCGAATTCGAGTTGTTGTCGTTGTCGTCATCATGTTCGTTATCGTTATTATCGCTGGTGTTGCCGTTTCTATTATTGACGTTGTTCGTCTGACTATCAGCGTGAATGTTCATGTTGCTATCGTTAGAGGCGCTGTTATTATTGTTCACGTTGCCTATTGTATGTAAATTCAAAAATCTCTTTAATAAACTGAAAATTAATGTGGAAAGTTTATCTACTATTTCAGAAAGTGAAATGGTATGAAAAGAGTATTCCAAGACTTCTCGCTCGAATAAAATTGCAGGACACAAGAACATTGCTAAAAGGTTCATATCATCTGAAAATAGAATCGTTTTGAATTCTTGAATTTTGGTCAAAAATGCTTCAAATGGTGCAATTAACCGTTGAAATTGTAAGCTGCTCAGAGTGGATAACAAATGCTTTTCAATAGACATTATGGCAAACAAAACATAGGTAAAGTTTAAGCTTTTGGAAGAAGTAAAGAACTTTAATACTCTATTAATGGAATTCAAAGTAGTTAATAAGTAGTCTGTTATTTGAAAGTCAATTTCGTTGAATTTTTCGATTTGAATAGAAGATTGATATTCTTCTATAATGGGACGTAGATTCAAAAAAGTTTGCAGTGAAACGGTGGCGGTAGAGTAACGGGATAAATCGAACTTTGAACAAACGAATTCAAATCCAAATTTCTCACACAATGAGCGGAATTTATCTAGTTGCCACGAATTAGATTGTAAATCATCCAAAAACGAATTGATCCTGGAAAAAATGGAATTCGAAATATCTATATTTGATAAATCTATTAAGGAGTCTAATAAAGTCAATGGTTCTTTGGTGGATGATGATTGTGTTGAATGCGTAATATCAGCGGATTTAGGTGTACCGAATAATGGTAATATCGCGGAATTTATTATGGATATAATACAGTTGTGGTAATAGTTTTTAGCATTCGTATTCGTATTGGGGAAAAAGGGCTGGTTATCCATTACGTTCAATAGATCTATTATTTGAGATCTTGGTAAAGTAATAGAAATTACAGTATTTTGTAAACCAGGCAACTCTCGTGAAATTTTGAGCAGTTGAGCTGGAATAGATAATTTGGGGTCATTGTTATATTTGTGTAAATTTTGGATAATAAGTGGTAAGGTCTTCACTTGCGAATGAAAATCATCGTAGTACTGAATACTCAATATAGATATCGTGTTGTTCCAAACAGAGTGGCTTAAGGAGAAAAAATTTATTTTTTGCATTTCATATAATTGATTCTTCAACCTATTTGATAATTGATTAGATCTGTCCGTTGGGTCCATTAATAAGAAATTTTTGTCGATAATCAACGACAAATCCGAGTTGTTACGCAACGCCGTCCTCTGAATGATTCTATCAAGATTATATGCGATGGACCTGATGGTATTCAATATCAAGTCATGGTCAATGAAACTCAGCGAGTTGGCATTTTGATTAATCAAAAGGCGTACGGCAGTGTTGTCTACGAACGACAGGGGCAAGTTTTCAGACGCAATTATGATCGCAAGCGACTGCACGAGGGGCAAGGCCATTTCTCTTTCCCTAGTCCTCTTCAAAAAGTCCTCGTCTATTTCCAGTAGATTAGCAATACTATTCGTTGTAGCGCCACCGCCTTGATGGTTCTTCAAAGGTGGCCTGGCCATGAAAGTAGAGCCCGCTTCTACGCCGCTCCACCCGCTATAGTAATTGGCATTTGGGTCTATCTTATGTGTGCTCCACAAATGGGCCAGGGAAGCCTCTGCCATGCTTGCGCTGTTTCCTTGCCGTCTAATTATCACATCGCAGTACTTGCATTTTACTGCCTCCAGCATCTTGTTTGCACCCAGGAAGTGGCCCAGGTAGCGTGATTTGTCTCTGGTCAGCATATACGCGGGCACCCATTCGCTACCATCTTCTAGTAACGACTCCCCTTCCTCATCTCTATCTCCATCTGTATCCGTATCTGTATTTGTGGCCGTAGTAGCCGCCGTCGCCGACGATACTGTTGAATTCATGGGGGGCAACACCAACCCCCTTTCAGCACTCTGAACCTGTGTGTCCATTGTTCCTATATGTGCTCTCGTGTTTCTCTATCATGTAGCTACTATTAGCAAATTCTCTCTCACATCACTTGATGGTTCGTGTTATGTGTTGTTTATTGTTTGCTAATCCCAGTCGCGCTTTTCTGGCCGTATGAAATGACTATACGGTGAATAATTGCGCCATTTTTTCACCGTTGCGGTGTTTTTTTTGTAGCCGTTGGAAGCATGGCAGTACCATCTGGTGCAAAGCAACGGTATAAAGAAGACAGGTTGTTGGTCAGCGCTGCATGCTAGTGACAAAAAGTTAGTTTCGAGAAATCAGGGTGGGTGTTTTTTGTGTGGCATGTGCAGCGAGCGATGAGTAATGCAAACAATAGTGCTATGAACCACATCACGTTGCCTCCCATCTCGTCATTCGACAACCTTATCAAGGCAGCCGAGAGACAATATAACGGCGAGGATTCGTCCACTTCGACGCATCCGGCTCTGCCCAATATGAACATTAGTAACGGCAGTGGCAGTGCGGGCGCATCATCATCGATGCTGAGCTATCAGTTGCTTCCGCACTCCAACGACGTGTCCCGGTCGAATTCCAGCTCGAGCTTCCTTCCCTCTGTGCGGCAGCCTACGGAAGGGTCCGCTTCCGCATCGGAGACTTCTTCCTCTGCATCTCCTTCACGTTCCATTTCACCAATTCTGAAAGTGGCTGCTCCTCCATCTGTTGGCGGTGCGGGGGCCAGTACTCTCCATAGCACCAAAATCAATAAGCCAAGGAAAAAGAAGCAATGTCCAATTTGCCGTAATTTTTATGCCAACCTGACCACGCACAAGGCAACGCACTTGACACCAGAGGATAGGCCCCATAAGTGTCCCATCTGTCATCGCGGGTTTGCCAGAAACAATGACTTATTGAGGCATAAGAAAAGGCATTGGAAGGATGAGATACTGTCCCAATCAGGAGCACTGTCGAACCCTACCGATGGTAAGGGCGGATCCGTTTCTCCCAATGATGATGATACCCATGAAAAAATGACTCCGATGAATTCTGTCACAGATTATGCACAACTGAAATCGTTACACCAGATCAAGGGTACATTTAAGTGCCCATTCAATTCTACCTTGATACAATTGGACATGGATATGTACCCGTATAAACTGAAACCTTTAAACTTTGAAACCTCAAATTGCCATCAAACAGGGGTGTTTTCACGTTGTGACACCTTCAAAAACCATTTAAAAGCTTTGCATTTTGAGTACCCGCCAGGCACAAAAAAGAAGGATAGAAATGTTGTTCCTGGTAGATGTAAGCATTGCGGCCTGAAGTTCGAAAATGTTGATGTTTGGCTCAACGAACATGTAGGTAAACAATGCGGTTATAAGTATCATTGATTTTCCGCCAGCATAATGACTTTTCCCTTTTTATTAGTACTAGTAAGTATTTAATTTATGTATCCAAGTTTTTAATGCTTTTTGTTTCCTCCTCCTTTCATTTTTCAACTGCAGCTATCCGTTTGTACTGTGGCCTACCGTCGACGACCTCTTTGTAAATTATCACATCCATTCCCTTCATATATGACTCAGGCAGTTTTGTGGGGTATTGTGTAACGCCGCCTTTCCTTTTGATTGACCATTTATCAGCTAGGGTATTTTCGATACCATTATAGAAGTCTGTGGGAAAACTTTTGGTGATGATCCAGCAGCCCAAGAATTCTCTCAGTTTCCGTAAAATCTTAAACAGCTTTTCAAATTTTGATAAATTTATCACATCATAGTTATTGTCGCTTTCAAAATTCAAAAATGACAAATTGTCAATCAATATACCTCGTAATTGAAAGTTGAAATCATCAATTTGGCACCTCCTCAATGCCTCCGTGGGGGAATCATACAGTAACTCTAGAAATACGATCAATCCAGTGATGTTTATACAAGATAGCGAATTCATATAGATCACGCCATGCTGTCTTTGCTTTTGTTGAGACCACAATGATACTATATCAATGATCAAGATTTTGCCCTCCCCTGTAGTACAATCGACCAACCTTTGCAGTACTACCGAAGGTTTAAAATCGCTTTCAATAATGTGCAAGAACCCTAGTTGGCTCTCCTGCTCTGTACTAATCAGGTTTCTTAATTCATTTGGTGGAGTTATATAATTTTTGCCTGACGTGATGAAATTGGACAGAGGATAAACTCTAATGTTTTTTAAAACTTCCATCCCATCCCATTTGCTAACTCCTTTCTCTTCTCGTAGGGATTTTCATTATTTGAAGGAGTAATGCTTACTGCATACATACAAATATATGAATATATATATATGGGCATATACAGTACATAATCTTTTTTCTTCGCGTACTAAAGTACAGAACAAGGAAAATGATAAAAAAACAAGGCGATCATTGAATTACTGTGACTTGCCAATATGGTCCAAAAATTTGTCGATTTCGCCAGAGGAACCTAACCAAATGGAAGATTTGTCATGGATATGGCTTGGTACCAAGTCCAAGATTCTTTCTCCGCGATCATTAACGGCTTTCCCCCCCGCTTGTTCCATCAGGAAAGCCATTGGGAAGGCCTCATAAAGCAACCTCAGTTTCCCGTTAGGACTCTTCTTGTCGCAAGGGTATGCGAAAAGGCCACCGTAGAGGAAGGTTCTGTGAACGTCAGCAACCATGGATCCAACATACCTAGCCGAGAAAGGCTTGTTATTGTTGTCTGGTTGGGGTTGTTTCACTTTCTCAATAAACGTTCTTATAGTCTCGTTCCAGTAAAGAGTGTTACCTTCGTTGATTGAGTAGATGGCCTTTTGAGGTGGGATTCTTAAGTTAGGATGAGTCAGGATGAACTCGCCCAAGTTTGTGTCTAAAGTAAATCCATCAACTCCGTCACCCAATGTCAATACTAGATGCGTAGAGGAACCGTACATGGCATAACATGCGGCTACCATCTCTTTACCACATCTCAGTACATCGTTTATTGTACCTGAGGAGTCTGGCAGCAGCCTGAATATGGACGCGATAGTTCCGACGGAGACACCAGCGTCCAAATTTGAAGAACCATCAATAGGATCACAACACACTGCGTACGAGCCTGTGTTTGTGGGGAAAACGATTAAGTCTTCTTGCTCTTCGGATACAAGGACCTTGATGATTCCACTAGCTCTCATAGCATTAATGAATATCTCGTCGCCTAGAACGTCCAGCTTCTTTTGCTGATCACCGGTGAAGTTGGAAGCACCTGCTAATCCAACCAAGTTAACCAATTCAGCACGTCTGATGGTATGAGATACAAATTTAAACGCGAATTGCAAGGCATTCAGCACTAGAGTGAAATCACCAGTGGCATTCTTAAATTGCTTTTGGTGCTCAATGATGAATCTAGGAAGAGTGATGATATCCGTATCAAACCCTTCGGTAGAGTCTCTTCTTGGTCCATTTATTAGAGTTGGCATGTGTGCGGTGGTATGGGGTGCGGCGGTATGAGGAGCGTTTCTTATATGTTTACACTGTTTTTTCTTATACAGATCATATTGAAAGCAAGATCAAGACAAGGTACACCTCTGTAATTGTATGATTGTTGCTTCATATATATATATATATATATATATATATATGCGTGAGTGTGTGAAATGGATAACATTGCCTATACACAAGACGATCCTTATAATATAATGTGGGGAAGATGCCACAAGTTGGCAAACGACAGGACGAATAACCAAGCAAACCAAAAAAGAAGTAGTGGGTATTGGCCAGTTTCGCAATCTTCGCCTTAGAATTCTCTGTCTGATTTTTTTAAGCTTTCTTGATATGTGGGAAAACCAGGCTATTGCTGCCTTGAGTTGTCTCTTTCGCCCTTAATGTTACCTAGCTCTACCATATAATGAGCATACGGGGCCATATAACTCCGGGTGTCCGCACGACCGCGGGCACTACAGTTAATAACGCCCCGGAGATGGATTCAAAAGAGGCGATTCCGTCCGTCCGGAACGAGAGCTAAGTTTACCCCGGAGTCGCTCTGTGTGTAGATGATTTAATTTGGTTTGTTGAAAAATCCCGAAGAACTCATCCTTGTTAGCTCAGTTGGTAGAGCGTTCGGCTTTTAAGCGCATTTGCTTAAGCAAGGATACCGAAATGTCAGGGGTTCGAGCCCCCTATGAGGAGTTCTTTAATACTTTTTTTTTAGTTCATTTACCCGCTCACAAGATTATCATAGTGTTTTTATGATCGCAAATGACATGGGATCAATAGTTACATTTAGAAAATCGACGATTTTTTTAGGAATTACTTGCGCGTACACATATATAGATATTTAACATTATATAGGTGAGAAGGCGTTAATAAAACTATGGTAACAAAATAAAAAAAATAGAGGGGTGGTGTGGCTAAATGCGATTTTTTTTTCTTTGGATATTATTTTTCATTTTATATTCACATCAAATCAGAAAACCCTGGGACGAGGTTCTTAGTAAACCCACCTTCTTTGGCAGCTGCTTCGTAGTAGCCGTAGATAGTAGTGGTGGCCATCAAAATGGATGCCCCAGAACCCAAAGTACCTAACAAGTCAGAGCCAACAGAAAGGGCCCCAATGGTGGCACCACCGAAGGCAGCAGCGGTGGGGATGATCTTCTTTAATTCTCTGTAGATGGAGGTTTCTCTCTTACCATTGATGACCATGCCTTGATCTTTGAACTGTTTGGCAATGTCACGTGGGGAAGTGCCGGAGATTTCAATCCAAGTCTTGGAAAACACTGCACATGAACCAAGAACAAAAGTGACGTAGACAATGGTCTTGATAGGGTCCAGAAGAGCTTCAGATAAAGACATCAATGGTTGGATGTAATAGGCCAACCCGCTCAAGGCCATCTGAGGGCCCTGGGTGCCTGGTCTGATACCCCAAACACCGATCAAACGAATCAATGGGTTGGTTGGGTATTTTTGAAAAAGAATTTGAGAGATCAAGAAAATATTGGAGGTCAAGGCACTTTGTAACATGATTGGGGTGTTGGAAGTGTAAAAGAGTTTGATTGGGTAGATACCAATTTGGCCTCTCACTTTAGTGGATCTTATGGGCAATTCGTAACGGAAACCTTGCAAATACAAAACGAAGAGGAAGATGGCTACGGTCATCAAAACTTGGAACATATTAGGTAAATTGGTACGGTAAAAGGCCTCGACAAGGGCTCTTTTCTTGTCCTTTCTGACGGCTAAAAGATGGAAAAATGCAATGATGGCACCTTCGAACTCCTTACCACGTCCGGAATTGACTGTGGTGGGAGCAAAAGCTCTCCAGAAAATTTGTTCGGCAATGTTGGTGGCTGTGAACAGAGAAATACCGGAACCCAAACCGTAGCCCTTGGATAGTAACTCGTCCAATAACATCACAATCAGAGATGCAAACATCAATTGGAAGATTAACAACAAACAGATGGGCAGTCCAAGGTCCGAAGGAGCACCATAGTTACCCGTCATGACGACCACAAGGGCTTGGCCTAAGATCAGGATGATAGCACACACCTTTTGAGCAATTTGGAACAGCTCCCTGTCCTGCTTGTTCTCAGGTCTGATTTGTAAAAGCTGAGTACCTTGCAAAAATTGGAAAATCATGGACGAAGTGATGATGGGCGAGACACCCAATTCCAGTAGAGTACCACGGTTTGAGGCCAACATGGCACGTAACCAGTATAGCGGATCGGAAGTCTCACTGGACACGATCCCGTACAGCGGGATCTGGCCCAGGATTAAAAAGATCAGTAGCGAAACGCCTGTCCAGATGAGTTTCTGGTTGTATGGAACCTTCCTTTCTGGAGCAATCACTTCCGGCAGGAAAGATTCAAAGGGCTTAAACAAGTCTAGAACACGATTGGAGGACATTTTCGAGGTAAAGTGCGAGCCAGCGTCGGTTTTTCTACTTGCTACTATATTTAACTATTTTTTTTCTTTTGTTTCCCAGCAACTGAACCGTGTAGTAAATGGAGTGAGGTTGAATTGAGGACTGAAAAAAGGTTAGTTCGGAGGCCGGTGAAGTTTCCGATTGGGAGCAGGAATTGAGGATGGAGGTGAAAAGTGAGGTCCTTGTTCTGCTGTTTTTACATTAAACTACGCTACCACCGTAACGCCAATTCAGGACAGGAAATATGCTTGTTGTTTGGCAAAAGTTGCCGAAAGAAAGAATGAGAGAGAAGGACGAAGAGAATGAGAGAGAACACGTAAAGCGAAAAATCTAGAGTGACGCTGCGGCGGGTAACAGCTGAAAAGACGGGAGGTCAGTAAGAGATATACGCTCAAGTTTTTAGCAAGTAAATAGCGGTCCCAATTGCCTATGTTGCTAGACCTCCAGCAAACATGGAAATAAATGCTGTAGCAAACAACGAGCAGGACAGTGTTTAAGACCAGCGACTTCCGGATGCGTTTCTAAACCTCTACTGGAAAAACTACACGTCACGTTGCACGGAGCGTGCGACGTTCTAGTTAATGGGATGGTCTAGAGTGGCCACAACAAGAACAAGAGATGATGCAAGCTAAAAGCAAGCAGGTATCAAATACTACTTGGTTTCGTTGACAGCCTGTTTATCTTGCACATGGCAAGGCCATCGCGTCCCTGCGTCCCAAGAGTGTGCGCGGTCTACGTGCGGCCCTAAACGAGGCGGTCTCTCTTGTCTCTGGTATATTTCTTTTCTCTCTTCGTTGTTTGTTTCGTGTTTGTTGAGCTCCTGCTTTCAATCGGCATTGTCCTCTTGCGTACGTACATAAAATCGTTATAGCTTTGTTCGCATGGTGAAAACAATAGCGTTTGGCACGCTCTTTAAATCTTGGCACTTGTTACTTATTCTCCTCTAAGTAGAATAAAACATACGAATATACGCATAGGTAGCATACACGCACGCAAAAGCACATAAAAAGACACATACAAAATAAAATATGTCCTTTGATAGACAGTTGACCGAAGACCAGGAGGTCGTCCTTAAGCAAATTTGGACACACCTTTTCCATCTGTGGCAAGTGCCCGTGGACGGAAGTCATATCTTTCACAATAACTCCCTGAACTCCTCGTCCACTCCGCCAAAGAAGAAGAAATCGTCCTGGTTCAGCAAGCTGCAATCCTCAGACCACACACAGGACTCTAGCGAAGCCGCTGAAGCGGCACACCTCTATGAAAAGGGCAAAATACACAAGGCACTAGCTAATCTAGATCCTCAAACAACTAAGAAGCAGTTCTGGCACGACATCAAGAACGAAACTCCAGATGCCACCATTTTGAAGTTCATCAGAGCCAGGAAGTGGAACGCAGACAAGACCATCGCCATGTTGGGTCACGATTTGTATTGGCGCAAGGATACTATCAACAAGATTATAAACGGCGGTGAAAGAGCTGTGTACGAGAATAAGGAGGCCGGTGTCATCAAGAACTTGGAGTTGCAAAAGGCCACTATCCAAGGTTACGACAATGACATGAGGCCCGTCATCCTGGTGAGACCCAGATTACACCATTCTTCCGACCAAACTGAACAGGAGCTGGAGAAATTCTCGCTATTGGTCATCGAGCAATCCAAGCTTTTTTTCAAAGAAAACCATCCCGCATCCACCACCATTTTGTTCGATTTGAACGGATTTTCCATGTCCAATATGGACTATGCCCCCGTTAAGTTTCTAATCACCTGTTTTGAGGCTCATTATCCAGAATCCTTGGGCCATCTACTTATTCATAAGGCTCCTTGGATCTTCAACCCGATTTGGAACATTATCAAGAATTGGCTGGATCCGGTTGTCGCATCCAAGATCGTGTTCACTAAGAACATCGACGAATTGCACAAGTTTATTCAGCCTCAGTACATTCCTAGGTACCTGGGCGGGGAAAACGACAATGATTTGGACCATTATAATCCTCCAGATGGCTCTTTGGATATCCATCTGAAAGACACCGAGACTCGCTCTATGATCGAAAAGGAGAGAGAAGAATTGGTCGACCAATTTTTGGATGTCACTGCCCAATGGATCGAACACCAGCCATTGAACGATCCAGCATACATTCAACTGCAGGAGAAAAGAGTACAACTTTCCACCGCTCTTTGTGAAAACTACTCCAAGTTAGACCCGTACATCAGATCAAGATCTGTTTATGACTACAATGGTTCTTTGAAAGTTTGAGCGAACCTTTGCGGCGCTCTCATTCTGTATAGACCTTTATTGAAAACATCTATTATTTTATATGTCTCTATCTTATTTTTCTTTCAATCTTTTATTTGTATAATACGCGAAAATTTATAGAATTTATTATTATAAAAAACAATTAATTATGAAATGAAAAACAATACTCCTGCAAGCATAGTTGTACCTCTCAATTTGTTTCTTTTACATGAATGAGTCTTGTATTAGATGATATCGTCCTCTCATTAACAAATGCTAACGAACGAACACCACCACAGACCCTTAGGACCACTTTACACCTGCTATACGAAAAATCGAAACAATATGGTCTCTCTTCATCGCAACTACAAACACTTGTACGGTGGCTCTGCGAAACTTCCATAATAGACACGGTTACAAAAGTGTACATCGTGGAAAATTGCTTTTTTCCAGGTGATTACTTGACTAAGGATCTTCTTTTGGAGATTATTAACCATCTCGGCACGCCAACAATATTTTCTCGATATCGCATACAAACGCCTCCAGTCCTACAATCCGCACTTTGTAAATGGTTAGTGCACGTTTATTTCCTATTTCCTGTATCTTCAGAACGCGATCACAATATATTCGGTTCTATCTGGTTGCATTTATGGCAATTTTCGTTCTTACAGAAGTGGATAACACCTTTGGTTATTTGGCAGGCTACGGCGTCCATTGATGTCAAACCTTGGAAACTGTCTATCATAAAGAAGTGCGCCATGAATCCAGGTTATCGGGACGCTCCCGCTACTGCGACCCTGATCTTGCAACGATTTCAATGTCTCGTGGGTGAATCCAGCCAGATCATTGAATCGATAATTACAATCAATTGCAACAGAAAGACCTTGAAAAGTCATCGGGATTTGAAATTAAATGTGCTTTTTTTATCCACTTTGAAACGGATATTATCTAGAGCGCACCCAGCTAATTTTCCCGCTGACACTGTCCAAAACACAATTGACATGTACTTGAATGAAATTCACCAACTAGGTACTGGGTCTACACGCCCACTCCGACTTCAATCATTCCAAGGATATTTTTCCTCGGATAGTACAGTCTCTCTTTGGGATATCACTTCATTGGAACAGTTAGCTCAAAACTGGTCACAATTACTTATTCCCAATGATGTAGATTCTATGATGGCACCATCTTCAAGCGACAATGTCTTACTGCCGCGAAAAGTCATGTCTAGGGAGTCTCTCAAACATTTATACTCTAGTATTATTCTCATCAAAAATTGCCACGATGAGTCGGCATCACCATATGAATGGTGTATTTGGCAATTGAAGCGATGCTTCGCGCACCAGATAGAGTCCCCTCAAAAAGTGATTTCCACCGTCATCTCGATTTCCTCGATGGAGAATTCATTGTCTTCTCGAATTATTAGAACGTTTTGTAACTTGAAATATTTAAAGCTCGACGAGTTTACGTTGAGAAAAATTTGTGGTGGAATCTTGCCATTATGGAAACCCGAACTAATCAGTGGTACAAGGGAATTTTTCGTTAAGTTTATGGCTGGTATTCTTATGTGGACTATACGAGATGGTCACGATAATAATCACACATTTTCTGAGATTTGTTTCTACGTTTTACAAATGATTGCGAACTGGGTTTTCGACGACAAATGGACAGCGCTTGGACTTACACTGCTGCATGACATACAAAGGTTGCTAACTTTGGATAAAATCTTCAACAATGCTACTTCAAACAGGTTTCCTACAATGGCTATCATCAGTTCGTTAGATGTTTTAACGCAATTGTCGACACAGACGGAATCGGGTTATGCGATTCAATATTTGATAGTGGGCCCTGACGTTATGAATAAAGTCTTCACTTCGGACGATCCCTTACTGCTATCAGCTGCATGCAGGTACTTGGTTGCTACGAAGAATAAATTGATGCAATACCCGCCAACAAATAAATTCGTTCGGATGCAAAACCAATACATCATGGATTTGACAAACTATCTTTATAGGAATAAAGTTCTTTCATCCAAAAGTTTATTTGGTGTCCCGCTAGATTTCTTCAAACTGATTTTGGAGAATGTTTATATTCCAACTGCAGATTTTAAAAACGTTAAATTTTTCACGATAACTGGTATACCAGCACTATCGTATACTTGTATTACTATTCTAAGGCGACTGGAAACAACCGAAAATACCAAAATAAAATTTGCCAGCGGTATTATAAATGAGGAGACGTTTAACGATTTCCTCCGAGTAAATCACGATGAGATTGCCCAGCATGGTTGGATAAAGGGGGTTAATAACATTCACGACTTGAGAGTAAAAATCTTAGTGTATTTGAGTGACACTGCTAATCCGTATAGAGACATTGCAGTATTCTTGTTCACATATTTGAAGAGTCTCTCAAAATACAGCCCTCAAAATTCCTAAGAAACGCATCCATATATATTTCTACAAGTTCCCAAAAGGGGTCGATCAATTCATATCTATAAAGCATTAATACTTAACTATTTACAGGCACTGATGGTAAATGCATGGGGCATTATTATTTGTGGAATAAGAAACTGATCACATTGTATTTCATGACAAATTTTTTAATTTTTTTATTCATCAGATACATTCTTCCTTCCGGCAGCTTCAGTAAAGTTTCAATAACGGCATCCCTACCTGATTTTAAAAAATCTTTGTCGGCTGTGTACATGAATTTGACTCTGCCATTTACCACAATTTGAAATTTCTTGAATTTGGACTCAGTGGTGCGCTCAACTTCTGGCCAGCGATATTGATTCCATTCCATTTGGGAGCTGATCAACTCTGCGGCTTCTTCTGAAATTGATGGAACAGCGGGATATATAATAGTTACCAACTTTTGTAAATTCTGCACCATCATTTCCTTCCTTACCTCACTTTTTTTCAACGCACTCTCTAAAAGATTGGTTAGTTTCATATAATCAGATATTACAGTATTCAACGAGAGATGAACCTCAAATGACTCTGTAATTGATTTCAAGAAGCGTTGGAAATCGTTGTGGAATTTTACTTCTGCATCATTCAAATCGGTCGGTGTCTTGTAGTCCTTGCTTATTGCCAAATTCTTCTCGAGGCCAAGAATATTCTTGGTCAAACAAAGAACCTTTTGCAACCAACGCTCAATACCAACAATCTTGGATTCATCCCAGTTCAGAGCATCTGCGATTGGACTTTGGAAAAGGATATGGGCCCTTGTAGCATCAGCTCCATGTCTCAAAATACATTCGTTTGGGTCTGCACCATTGTGTTTAGATTTTGACATTTTTTCATAAGAAACCATTGGTATTTTGCCATTTGATTTGATAATCGTTGTGTTGCCATCTGAGGGGTCCTTTACAAAAGTTAATTCATCGGGTGTCAAGAATTTACCAGAATCGGGGTCAACATAGGTTTTCCCTTGAACCATTCCTTGCGTGACCAGTTTTCTGAATGGTTCGAAGATGCCAGTAGGGTCGTCCCATGCATTGATAGATCCGAGAAATTTAGCAATAAACCTTGAGTATAGTAGATGTAAGATAGCATGTTCTACTCCACCGATATAAATATCAACTGGCATATGTTCACTTGCAATTTCACGATCAAACGGTTTTGAAGTATTCTTCGGATCCAAAAATCTGAAATAATACCAAGAACTATCGATAAAAGTATCCATGGTGTCAGTTTCTCTTTTGGCGGGGCTCCCGCATGAAGGGCAAGCAACATTTACAAATTCGTCGATTGTGGACAGCGGGTTCCCCTTTGTATCCAACCCTTTAAGTTCTGGCAGTTTGACGGGTAGATCACTTTCTGGAACAGGGACCGGTCCACAATTGTCGCAATGAATGATGGGTATTGGAGTACCCCAGTATCTTTGTCTACTTATTAGCCAATCTCTAATCCTGTATCTAATGATATTCTTAGACAATCCTTTGCTATGTAATTTTCCCATTATCGACTTTCTTGCCACTGCAGTAAAAACTCCTGAGTATTCTCCACTTTCTTTAGTTAAGATCCCGTCAGCAGATGTGAACGGTACAGTGTCAATTATTTTTTGCCTTTCCTTTTCCGATGTTTTGGAAGCATCGTCAAAGAAAGGTGCTATACACGTCTTGATATGTTCACCTGGACAGTTTTGCTGCCAAAACTCAAAATCTCGGCTATCGTGGCCTGGACAACCCATTACTGCACTAGGTGCGGTGCCATAGCTGCTAATCACATATGGGGCTGCAAAGATGGGGAGTTCCTCTTTGGTCAAGGGGTTCACAGCCTTTATGTCAGGTAAACGAAAGCCTTCTTTAGTATCGCTTGGTAGCTGGTCACTTTTCTGTAGGAACTCTTTTAAATCCGGAATTACTTCGCTGTATTTTTGTACGATTGGATGGTCTAATGCAAGGGCCACATACTGTACTGCAAATAGAGTTTCTGGTCTTGTTGTGAAGACAATCAAGTTTTCAAATTTGGAATCTGCAACTTTGAATACCAATTCTGCACCTATTGATTCACCTATCCAATTTTTTTGCATTTGTTTCACATTGGAAGGCCAGTCTTTCAGTTGATTCAAGTGCTTTCTCAATTTAGGAGCAAATTTCGTTATTCCCAAAAACCACTGTTTTAACTGCTTTTTTTCTACGATAGCCCCTGATCTCCAAGATCGGCCCTGAGCATCTACTTGTTCGTTCGCCAATACCGTCTTATCAACGGGATCCCAATTAATTTCTGCTTCCTTACGATAAGCTAAGCCATTTTCAAAAAGTTTCAAGAAAATCCATTGGGTAAATTTATAGTATTCGGGATCACATGTAGTTACCTCTCTGTCCCAATCAAAATTGGCCAGCATACTTTCCATTTGTTGTTTCATTTTTGCAATATTGTCCCTAGTCCATATGGCCGGGTTGATACCCCTTTCTATAGCAGCGTTCTCGGCAGGTAATCCAAAAGCATCCCACCCCATCGGATGTATCACGTTGTACCCTCTTTGTTTGTAGAATCTATTCAAAGAGTCGCTAATGACATAAACCCGAAGATGTCCTATGTGCAGCACTCCGGAAGGATACGGAAACTGGCACAGAATATATTTCGACCTGTTATTCAGAGTACCTTGCTTAGGCGGGCCACGGGTGGTCTTCTGTTTCCATTTCTCCCCAATTGCAATTAATTTTTTCACTGCACGTCCTGGGCCCCTTTGAGTGGATAGGAATCGGCTTGAAGGTCGAGGCAACATTTTCTCCACCGTACACACACGTCGATTTATTCACGTACAGACTCTCCAATATAGAATAGCAGCGACTTGTTTAACACTCTGCTGTGTCCCTTCCTCAAGTCCTTGGTTCTACAGCGGAGCAGCAAAACGACTTTCTTCGGTTTCCTTAATTCTTCGCGGAATGTAACGAATGAGGATTCTTGGATCAAAAAGTGTGCCAGAGGTAGGGAAGTGACAAGCAAGCCCACGAACAGACCTGAAGTGATATGATATGGTATTAGAGATTTTTTTCCTTTGCGGTATTCGATAGTTACGTAAAAGGAACGTTCTCATCCGAATTTCATTAGGATCTTCTTATCTTATAGTGAAAATCCTAAGGCAAACCTGCCAAGAACGCGTCGCGTATACTAAATTTCAGTGTTTGTATCTATCAACATGAATTTTTTTTATTTATATTTCATAACATAGAGTGAAGTTCGTTATAAAACAAGAAGAGAGGCATACAGGTTTGCAATAGATAAGCTGCTGCTGTTATATATAATAAAAGGTATAATCCTATTAGATCGCTAAATGGTATGATTTCGACAACGGTTAGTGGTAAAAGACCTATAGAGCAAGTTGATGATGAGTTACTTTCACTGACTGCACAACAGGAAAACGAAGAGCAGCAACAGCAGAGAAAACGCAGACGTCATCAATTTGCCCCTATGACTCAGTTCAATAGCAACACACTGGATGAAGACAGTGGGTTCAGGAGCTCCTCTGATGTAGCTGCGGCGGATCAAGATAACTTTTTGGAAGATTCCCCTTCAGGATATATCAAAAAAGTAATTTTACGAAACTTTATGTGCCATGAACATTTTGAGCTTGAGCTGGGTGCTAGGCTGAATTTTATTGTTGGTAATAATGGTAGTGGTAAGAGTGCGATCTTGACCGCCATTACTATTGGTTTGGGAGCCAAGGCTAGTGAGACTAATAGAGGTTCTTCTTTGAAGGATTTGATTCGTGAAGGTTGTTATTCTGCAAAAATTACCCTTCATCTCGACAATAGCAAGTATGGTGCCTATCAGCAAGGCATTTTTGGTAACGAAATTATAGTAGAAAGGATAATCAAGAGAGATGGGCCTGCTTCTTTCAGTTTAAAATCTGAAAACGGCAAGGAAATTAGCAATAAAAAAAAGGATATTCAGACGGTAGTAGACTACTTTTCTGTTCCTGTGAGCAACCCCATGTGTTTCCTGTCACAAGATGCTGCCAGGTCTTTCTTAACTGCTAGCACCTCACAGGATAAGTATAGCCATTTTATGAAGGGCACTTTACTCCAGGAAATTACTGAAAACTTGCTTTATGCCAGTGCCATTCATGATAGTGCGCAGGAAAATATGGCACTGCACTTGGAGAACTTGAAGTCTTTGAAGGCTGAATACGAAGATGCCAAAAAGCTGTTGCGAGAATTAAATCAGACTTCAGACTTGAACGAGAGGAAGATGCTTTTACAAGCGAAATCATTATGGATCGATGTTGCTCATAATACAGATGCCTGTAAAACTTTAGAGAATGAAATCGGTGGCATTCAACAGAAAGTTGATGAGATCACAGAGAAAATTAGGAATAGGCAAGAAAAGATTGAAAGATACACATCCGATGGTAATACTATTGAAGCGCAAATTGATGCAAAGGTCATTTGTGTTAATGAAAAAGATAGTGAGCATCAAAATGCAAGACAACTGTTAAGAGATGTCAAAAGCAGATTTGAAAAGGAGAAAAGCAACCAGGCCGAAGCACAAAGCAATATTGATCAAGGTAGAAAAAAAGTTGATGCTTTAAATAAAACAATTGCACATTTAGAAGAAGAACTCACAAAGGAAATGGGCGGTGATAAAGATCAAATGAGGCAGGAGCTTGAACAATTAGAAAAAGCTAATGAAAAATTGAGGGAAGTAAACAACTCTTTAGTTGTAAGTTTGCAAGATGTGAAGAATGAGGAAAGAGACATCCAATATGAACGTGAATCTGAATTGAGGACTGTTTCCCGCAGCATTCAAAACAAAAAAGTGGAGTTACAGAATATTGCTAAGGGCAATGATACTTTCTTAATGAATTTTGATCGTAACATGGATAGGCTTTTAAGAACAATAGAGCAAAGAAAAAGCGAGTTCGAAACTCCGCCAATTGGACCGCTAGGTTCCTTTGTAACAATTAGAAAGGATTTTGAGAAGTGGACACGTTCTATTCAAAGGGCTATTTCATCTTCGCTAAATTCATTTGTTGTGTCGAATCCAAAGGATAACAGGCTATTTAGAGACATTATGAGGTCGTGTGGCATTAGAAGTAACATACCCATTGTTACTTATCGCTTGAGTCAATTTGATTATTCAAAAGGTAGAGCACATGGAAACTATCCGACTATTGTGGATGCACTAGAATTTTCAAAACCCGAAATTGAATGCCTATTCGTTGATTTAAGTAGAATTGAAAGAATAGTGTTAATCGAAGACAAAAATGAAGCCAGAAATTTTTTGCAACGAAACCCTGCAAACGTGAATATGGCTTTATCGCTAAGAGATAGACGTAGTGGGTTCCAGCTTTCTGGTGGGTATCGACTAGATACAGTTACTTATCAGGATAAAATTAGATTAAAGATTAATTCTGCATCCGATAATGGGACCCGATACTTGAGGGACCTGATTGAACAAGAGACTAAAGAACTACAAAATATACGAGATCGTTACGAGGGAAAGCTGAGCGAAGTGAGGTCAAGATTAAGGGAAATAGATGGCAGACTCAAAAATACCAAAAGTGAAATGAGAAAAACTAATTCTAGGATAACGGAATTAAAAATGAATGTTGGTAAGGTAGTCGACACCGGTATATTAAATTCGAAAATAAATGAGAGAAAAAATCAAGAGCAGGCCATCGCCAGTTACGAAGCTGCTAAAGAAGAATTAGGGCTGAAAATCGAACAAATTGCTCAAGAAGCTCAACCAATCAAAGAGCAATACGATTCTACGAAATTAGCGTTGGTGGAAGCCCAGGACGAATTGCAACGACTAAAAGAGGACATCAACAGCCGTCAATCAAGAATTAAAAAATACAAAGATGATATCATTTATTATGAGGATAAAAAGAAAGGCTACCTAGAAAACATAAAGAAAATTGAAGCCAACGTGGCGGTATTGAATGAGGGTATACAAAGGCAAATTCAAAATGCTTGTGCGTTTTGCTCAAAGGAGCGAATTGAGAATGTTGATTTACCGGATACACAAGAGGAAATCAAGCGTGAACTGGATAAAGTCTCGAGAATGATCCAAAAGGCTGAAAAAAGTCTAGGGCTATCGCAAGAAGAGGTCATTGCATTATTTGAGAAGTGTAGGAATAAATATAAAGAAGGCCAAAAAAAATACGTGGAGATAGACGAAGCACTAAACAGGTTACATAATTCTCTCAAAGCTCGTGATCAAAACTATAAGAATGCGGAAAAGGGGACCTGCTTTGACGCAGATATGGATTTCCGTGCATCATTGAAAGTAAGGAAGTTCTCAGGAAACCTTTCCTTCATCAAGGATACCAAAAGTTTAGAAATATATATCTTGACTACTAACGATGAGAAGGCAAGAAATGTTGACACTTTGTCTGGTGGTGAAAAATCCTTTTCCCAAATGGCGTTGCTACTGGCTACGTGGAAGCCCATGCGGTCAAGAATTATTGCGTTGGACGAATTCGACGTTTTCATGGATCAAGTTAACAGAAAGATCGGTACTACTCTTATAGTAAAAAAGCTAAAGGATATTGCAAGAACTCAAACTATTATCATTACTCCTCAAGATATCGGGAAAATTGCAGATATCGATAGTTCTGGTGTCAGTATTCATAGAATGAGAGACCCTGAGAGGCAAAATAATTCCAACTTTTATAATTAATGTTTTATCACGTACATACACGGTTCTAAACGGTGTGTAATCGTACATAGGAATATATTTTCATCAGTGCATATTCACAAAAAAATGTAATGATTTAGATCTAAACATAAAAAATCTGATCATTTCCTTTTGGTGCTATTACTGTGAAGAAATTCACTAGTATGAATATTTTCCTTTGTTTACGAGCACTATAGACAGTAATATACATAATGAATAACTAAGAAAATGGTGTGCTCAAAAATCAACAATATGACTCTTTGGGAAATCATGAATCTCAGGAACAGGTATTTCTGGGATATAGTATACTTCTCCGTTTTCATTAACCCTTTCTCTGTCCTTTTCGCTAATAGAATAGATTTCCTTAATGTTAGCCTTCAACAAATCAAGTACTTCAACGAAGTTCTTTTGAATTTGGTGAGCTTGCTCTCTCATATTTCGTCTACAAAGGCCCTCAACAACTCTCACAGCGTCTGGTTTTGTTTGGTTTAATCTCTCAATCAATCTTCCAACTGATTGAACCAAATATTCTTCTTCATAGATAGTTCCCTTTTTACCACGAGCACGCTTACGCTCTTCTCTGCGCTTGTTTTTAGCTGTACGTCTGGAGGCACCAGTCTTCGCAGTCCCCCCTGTTTTGCCTGTGTATCTTGTAAAGAATGATACTTGTGTTGACGTCTCCGAAGGAGCAACAGAAACGTCATCTGCTTGCTCAGTTTCCTGGCCATAAAAGGCGTATGGGTTCTCCTCCTTTTTCGCGCGTAGCTCTCTCAATCTTCTCAACTGAGAGTTAATCTGGCCCTTACAATCGGCAAGCAATTCAGCAATTATACCAAAACCTTCGCCTAAACCAGGATCGACAACTTCTTCCAAAAGCTCACCTTTCTTTGCTTTTATCGCCACGAGAGAAGCAGTATCGTACCTATAGGCTTTGCAGTACAAAGCTACAGCTTCTTTAACATTGTCCAAATATCCCAGTTGAATATCAGCAGCATCAACATATCTATGCTCAAAAGTCAAAGAAGATATCAAATCTTCTGCGACTGACTCAATTTCTTCTGGGAATTTCTGAACAGCAATGGAAATGGCCTCACGCCACTTCTTACCTGATTGGTACGCCCCCATTGCTTCTTTGAACTTTCCTAACATTTCGTACGCCACTGCCGCATCCATATACATTTGATTTGACGACAAACACTTTGCGTAAATGTTGTAAATAACATTCTGCTTCCTAGAATCATAACGGTAAAGTGCTAGACCGTGTTTATACAAATCATGAGATTCAACGTAGTCTATGACTTCTTCTGAAACATTACCATCTTTGTCAATTTCGGACAGATGCTCCAAAGCCTTTTCATAGTTTCCTAAGTAGTCATCGATCAAAAACTTACGGCGTAAAGGCTCATTATCTTGTAATTCTTGTAAAAATGGCAAATATTCACGAGGATCCATTTGAGATTTTTGAGCAACTAGTAATCCTAAGCTGACATCATACAAAGATAATGCAGACTTATAAACCACATTGACATCTTGCAAGAAACACAAGTAAGTTACACAAAAGTCTTTCTCTTCCGAACTTTCTAATTCACTGATTAGTTTTAATGCAGCCGATAAATTTTGAGGGTTTTGAGATGCATATGCAGTAATGATCGTTTGCAGGTATTTCTTTTTGTATTCAGGATTGCTTAGTAAAACATTTAGCACAGCATCACATATTTTGTTGACCTTAGAGGTTTTAGGATCAAACATTTTCTTTTTCATATAAATTTGCATTTCAGTCAGTGGTGCTGGTTCCATTCCAAATGACTTCGAGATACCTGAATAAAGGGTTTCCTTGTATTTTGTCTTTGTAACGTCATCTTCTGACAAACAGGAAATAAATAAATTGAGATAATCGACTCTTCCAATTTGGTTAATAAATAGTTCTAAGTTTTCAATAAATAACTCTGGCGCATAGTCATATAAAATATCAAGGTTAATTCTGTGTGTACGACAGACGACAAACGCTTCTTTATAGCGTTTTGCCATAATATCCTTCCTGACTTCGGCCAGTACCATAATTCTTGGATAAATTGTTTCTAGATTACCACGTGTAGCTTGCAGAACAACGGAAGATTTAGATGGGATAACGGACACTAAAATAGAACCTCTTTCTATGGCACGGACTCTTTCATCTTCCACACCTTCTTCTACCATAGGTAATGCCTTGAAGTCGGTGGAATTTAAATGTACAAATTGTAAATTGTGTTGTGCTGTGGTGAACAACAGAAATGAATCGGTAATCTCTAAGGAAGTAACTGCAGAAGCCAGTAAAACTTGATTAGCAAATAACTTACCATTATTCGTGATACCAAATGCAACTAACTCGGAACTCTCCGCAGACCAGTTGCCGTCATCTTCTGGCGATGTATTATGGACTCTCTTTACTTTGAAATCACGTACCAATTGCGGAAACTTGGTAATTTCCATCAACTGGCCTTCCGCATCCAATTGGCAAACTGTACCATCACGGGTTTCATACACCAAGTGGTTATAATCAAAGTCACTTCTTAGTAAAACAATTTTATCATAGACCTCCACAATAGTTATCAAAGTTGGTTGAGTAATATCTTGGATATCCAAAAGTGCTATTCTGGAAAGGTTATCCGTGTCAAGCAACACACCGACAATGGAATCGTTAATAAAAGCAACTTGTCTTAAAGAATCAACTTCACTTGCGAACTCAGACTTGAAGAATTCACAGACTACATTAGGATGTTTGCCTTTTTTCATTTCTTCGATACTGGGAACGGCTGCAAAAACTAGGGCCTCTTTGTTGATTGCTGCATATATTTCATTAGACAAACTGCATGCTACATCCAAGACATTTCCCGGAGTTTCAAAATCACGATAGTACATTGGAGGAGGGGCATTAGCAAGTGCTAGAGGAGTAATATTCACTGTCGTCCCATCAACAACAAGAGAAGTACCGTTATCGAACGGTTCTAATGTCGGACCCTGTGTCATCTTATAGGCAAAATCAACGATGTTGATAAATCCAGCATCAGAAAACATCAAAGTGAAGTCTTTTTCTGGGTGCCATTTGACGTACGAAATGTCAGTAGCATACAATTCTTGTTTTAAATACCAGTGGTAATTCTTAGACGTCCAAAACTGAATGCGATCCGCCAATACTACGGCTAGCGCCTCAGAATTACTATTCCAGCATAAACTTTCTATCTTCTCATCCAGAGGCAATCTGGTATCAAATTCACCATGCCTCAAACCATTCCGTTCGAAGAAAATCACATCCACTGAATCCTCCTCACCAAGGTCGGTTTTCCTTTGAATGGACGCAATCAGAGAACCTTGCGGTTTCCAACTTAACTGGTGTTCCATCCCCGTTACAGGTTCAGAGGCACTATCCAATTGGCCTTCACGCGAGAAAACTCTGAAAGCTCTTCGTTCTATAGATTTTGTTTCGTCATCTTCGTCTGGTACTTCGTCGACGCAAGAAACAGCAAAATAGTCGCAATCACCCCTCCAAGAAATTGTGACTTCATGGCTGTCCATGGCAGTAACATCACCAGTATCTACCATATAGGGCATGGTCGGGTCCCTTAATTGATTACCGACTAAACCTGATGCCTTTAAACTGGCCAATGCTTCTCTTTCCATGGCACGTACACCCTTACCTCTAAATTGAGTTTCCTTCTTACCCCAACCAACAGTGACATGCTTTGAAATTTTAAGATCATCTACCTCTAAATGATATTCTGATATGGGCTCATAAAGTTTACTTAGAACTACCACGTTACGATCTTTGGTCACCATGGCCAGCGTTTCTTCATCATAGGACCACTGCGCGGCTGCTATCCCATTGTCTATAGTACCCACGATTTCAATCAAAGTTTCGGTTGGGTCTAAACTAATAGGATCATAAGTGGCTGTAATGATGTCACCTTGTGCAAAGACAAATACCAACTGGTTAATATCTGCAAAATGAACAAAAGATAATAATTTGTCGTCGAAGGTCTGAATATTGAATGAAGCCAAGACATTCCTAGAACCATCCTTCATGAATTGCTGCACCTCAATAGCGCCAATATCAGTGGAACCAAGTACACACGTTATACTATCAGATAATGTATCAAACAATGAGTCCAACAAAGTGAAAGATAAGCCATCTTCATCATCCTCCACAGTAGAAGCTACTGGTCTAAATTTACCCTTATTCAAGGTAATAAGATTTCGCATATTTGATCTTACAATATGAATTTACCACTCCTGCCTCTTCGACCCACTGTTCTTATGTGTTGACTAAAGACCACTATGCATTGGTACTATTTCTTGTTAGGCATCGCATTTCATTACTATTGAAAAGAAAAAAAATTTGATCATCGCGTCATACGTATTAGTCCATGTGCTCCAGCCCTGTTAGCAATACTTCTTTTAATTGAGGTAATTCTGTGTTTTGTAGTTCGTTGATCCTTTGCATGTAGTAGTAGTTGGCCAGCTCCACCACAGTCACTGGCTGATCATTTCCTGAGGGTTGCGCAGCGTTGGGAATTCCGCTTGCGAAGATATCCGTCACCATTGTCTTGAGTCCTCTCAGGGATATGTCGCAACAGTATTGAGGACCATACAATTGCACCAACTTGTGCTTCTTGAACTCTGCTAATATGTCATTATCAATGATGGGCTCTCTTAACAGCTCTTGCAGGTCAAGCGACTTGTCCCGATGGGCTAGAGTTTGTTGGCGCTGCAAAACTATTTGCAGTAACAACAACACAATGTTTGAAGGACAGTTCATTGTACAAATGTTCAGGACCTATCTGAAACTGATGTAACTAAGGAAATACTTGTAAATATTAAAACGAGGTGGCATCAAACAGAAATTTGATGAAGTAGCACGTCCCCTTTGTTTGTCTTAAATCGCGTTCTCGCAATGCTCGAAAAAGAACACGAGAGATTTAAGAGTTCATAGATAAACAGAAGGAGAAATCTGTTGATGCTGTTGTGCTGCTCTACTCAGGCTACGACAAGAACTAGAACATGGAAAAATCGATTGCCAAGGGTTTAAGCGACAAACTGTACGAAAAACGAAAGGCTGCCGCCTTGGAGTTAGAAAAGTTGGTCAAACAATGCGTCTTAGAAGGAGACTATGATCGTATTGACAAGATAATAGACGAGCTATGCAGGGACTATGCATATGCATTGCATCAGCCCATGGCTAGAAATGCAGGATTAATGGGGTTGGCTGCCACGGCAATTGCTCTAGGGATAAACGATGTCGGCCGTTATTTGAGAAATATTCTTCCTCCAGTTCTAGCATGTTTTGGGGACCAGAATGATCAAGTGAGGTTTTATGCATGTGAGAGTTTATATAACATTGCAAAGATTGCTAAGGGTGAAATACTGGTCTATTTCAATGAAATATTTGACGTTCTTTGTAAAATTAGTGCTGATACAGAAAACTCGGTCCGAGGAGCAGCTGAATTATTAGACCGTTTGATCAAAGATATTGTTGCAGAAAGAGCATCTAATTATATAAGCATTGTGAATAATGGATCGCATGGTTTGCTTCCAGCCATAAAAACGGACCCAATCAGCGGTGATGTCTACCAGGAAGAATATGAACAAGATAATCAATTGGCATTCTCTTTACCAAAATTTATTCCTTTACTAACAGAGAGAATTTACGCCATTAACCCTGATACGCGTGTTTTTTTGGTTGACTGGCTCAAAGTCCTGCTCAATACCCCAGGTTTAGAGCTTATATCCTATCTGCCATCATTTCTGGGCGGGTTATTCACATTCTTAGGTGATTCCCATAAAGATGTCAGGACAGTTACACATACCCTTATGGACTCACTACTTCATGAAGTCGACCGCATTTCAAAATTGCAAACTGAAATCAAAATGAAGAGACTGGAGAGACTGAAAATGCTAGAAGATAAATACAATAACAGTTCTACTCCAACCAAGAAGGCCGATGGTGCACTCATTGCTGAAAAGAAGAAAACTTTAATGACTGCATTAGGCGGGCTATCCAAACCTCTGAATATGGAAACTAATGATATTAAATTATCAAATACTAATGAGGCAGATGATGAAAGACATCTGATCAACCACGAACAGTTGCTGGATAGCGAGGCAACTAGCCAAGAGCCCCTTCGTGACGGTGAAGAATATATACCTGGCCAAGATATCAACCTGAATTTTCCAGAAGTCATTACTGTTTTGGTAAACAATTTAGCATCATCAGAGGCAGAGATTCAATTGATCGCATTACACTGGATACAGGTTATCTTATCCATTTCTCCAAATGTATTTATCCCTTTTCTTTCCAAGATTCTTTCTGTACTTTTGAAGCTATTGAGCGACTCAGATCCGCAGATTACTGAAATAGCCCAGCTTGTCAACGGTCAATTACTATCATTATGTAGCTCATACGTGGGCAAAGAGACGGACGGAAAAATCGCATATGGCCCGATCGTTAATAGTTTGACTCTGCAGTTTTTCGACAGTAGGATTGATGCTAAGATTGCCTGTTTGGATTGGCTCATTTTAATTTATCACAAGGCTCCGAACCAA
The DNA here is from genome assembly GCF_002079055.1 of Saccharomyces paradoxus. NCBI lineage: Eukaryota > Fungi > Ascomycota > Saccharomycetes > Saccharomycetales > Saccharomycetaceae > Saccharomyces > Saccharomyces paradoxus. The sequence goes on from NC_047498.1 coordinate 855,058, forward strand.
ATTTTAAAACATAACGACAGCATGTTCCTAACTTTATTGAAATCGTTATCCAATAGGGATACCGTATTAATTGAGAAAGCTTTAAGTCTTTTACAAAGTTTATGTTCGGACTCAAATGATGATTACTTACGTCAGTTTCTTCAGGATTTATTGACCTTATTCAAGAGAGATACCAAGTTGGTGAAAACTAGGGCAAACTTTATCATGAGACAAATATCTTCCCGTTTATCACCCGAACGTGTTTATAAAGTAATTTCCTCGATATTGGACAATTATAATGATACAACATTTGTGAAAATGATGATTCAGATTTTAAGTACAAACTTGATAACTTCGCCGGAGATGTCGTCATTAAGAAACAAACTTAGAACCTGTGAAGACGGTATGTTTTTCAATAGCTTATTCAAATCTTGGTGTCCCAACCCCGTGTCTGTGATATCCTTATGTTTTGTAGCGGAAAATTATGAGTTAGCTTACACAGTGCTACAAACATACGCGAACTACGAGTTGAAGTTGAATGATCTAGTGCAGTTAGATATTTTGATTCAATTGTTTGAGTCGCCTGTTTTCACAAGAATGCGGTTACAACTTTTGGAACAACAAAAGCACCCATTTTTGCATAAGTGCCTATTTGGCATACTAATGATTATACCACAGTCAAAGGCATTTGAGACATTGAACCGAAGGTTGAATAGTTTGAACATATGGACATCCCAATCTTATGTTATGAACAATTATACGAGACAAAGGGAAAGTAGTAACTTTTGTGACTCCAATTCTGATATTTCACAAAGATCCGTTAGCCAGAGTAAGCTACATTTCCAGGAACTGATTAATCATTTCAAGACCGTTTCTGAAGAAGACGAATATTCTTCAGATATGATAAGACTCGATCATGGTGCTAACAACAAATCACTTCTACTAGGAAGTTTTCTGGACGGTATTGATGAAGATAAACAAGAAATTGTGACACCAATCTCGCCAATGAATGAGGCTATTAACGAGGAAATGGAATCTCCCAACGATAGCAGTTCTGTCATATTGAAGGATTCTAGCAGTCTGCCATTCAACCACAGTATGTCCGATAAATCAAAAAAATAATTACCATTACCTGATTGAAAGCATGTTTGCTCAAAAATGGACTTGGCATGCTACATAAATAGGTACATAAACAGATATTCAGCTGAGGTACATAAGTTTACCTATTGCAACAACTCATCCCTGTAGTGTGTTTGAAAGTTAACCCTTTTAATCTCACGACGGATCTGCGTATTAATGGCGTTTTTCTCTAATTGTTGCATTTTCTTCATACCCTTCTTATATTGCTTCTCGGTGACGCCACTAATCATCCTTCTATCAGCAGCAGTAACAGTTCTTCTGCTTTCATTAGGATTTGGCTGTGAAGGTAAGTTTTGCCTATAGTATCTCTGCCCCGCACGATGACCTAGCCTTGCGCCTGTTGGTAAAGTGAGTTCTAAACCTGATTCGTCAATGGACACGGTGGTATAATTTGCATTAATGTCATTTTCGGGCGGGACCAATGTGGTATCTACTTCAGCATCTTCTTCATCATATTTGTTCCTACAGATGGAGGAAAGCTTCGAAGTACTTGATCTGCCATTCTGAGGATTTTCGCTAATAGTGTGGTCATCGTAGGTGAAATCGTAAAATGGGGCGAACAGCTGACGCTCCTCCTTTGTTTCATAGGGCAGTCTGCAATGACGCTTAGAATCCATATGTGCTCTTATACTTTCCAAACCAGAGCCGTGAAAGTTACAACATAGACAATTATGATCAATGACAATCATCTTTATTAAGAACTCCAATAAACCATTTAGATCGATCAAATATGATCTCTCAGGTATGAAAAGACCATGCTCGCTAAACATATGTTTGACGTTTCTTTCCACTTCTTTACTGTCTTTCCCGCAATATATACATTCCGTGATTGTAATCTTTTCATCTTCTTCTCTATCAATGGGCTTATCCGCCATATCTAATTCATCATCACTGGTAGCGTACTCATAGTTAGAGTCACTAGTGAAACCGTATTCAGAGACTGTATCTTCACCGTAATCTGTATTTGTGTTTTCTGTTCCTACAGTCAAATTGGACAGTTGTGAAGATATTGATCCAGAAGGTGATACCGATCTATTCTGCTTTTCTTTGGCAGAATCCCTGTCGCTCCTCTTTAATAAATTTGCACCAACTTTTCTTCCTCTTTTAGACTTAATCGGCTTCTTCTGTTTTGTTAGCAACGCCTTATTATGGTGGTTACTTTGGTTCATCACAATAGGCTTCAGAACAGGGAAACCAAATTCATCAACCTGATTTTCAGTTTGTTCCTTTTCAGAAATTTGCAATTTCTCAGCAAATTGTTCCGCACCAATTGGCGGCAGGCTGGCAATTCTTCTCTTTAAGTTGTATCTATGCCATTCTGTCTTCATGTGATATCTTTGCAAATCGCTCGTCTTGAACTGAATAACACAGCAGTTGCATGTAAAAAAAGCAGAACTCATCCTTCAAAATGGTAGGCCTTGAAGTTTTAAAGCAGCTATAATCTAACAATGATGAAGCGATCGTAAGATAGATCGTACAACTTTATTGCCACCGTCTTTTGGGTATTGCATGACGACTGAGTTGTTTTATTCTCCTTCGTGAGTGGCAATTTTGTAAAGTCTAACCCAAAAAAGGGACAGCATTCTGAAACACCTGTACCTCCAAAAAACCCATTTCTTTTCTGTGTTCAAAACTGAATTATAATAAGCGCCTGTCTTCCATGCGTCATTCTGAAAAATTTCAAACCAAATGAATATGGCGGATCTTGATCATAGCGTAGCATGAAGGTGCAGCAGCATCAGGCTGGAACACCCTACGGGACACTGCGAAACAGCTGTGGAAAAGTGCTTAATGCAATATACATATAATTAATGATGATTTGATACGCGCATTTAAAATTTTCCCAAATTCAAGTATAAGTTGAAATACCACGAACAAAAGTGTAAATTAGGGTATGTACAGAGTGCTATTCGAAGTTAAAAGTTGTGAGGTACAAAAAGGCTAAAGAGCGAAGATTTCGAGATAAAATGACCCACGTCAACAATAATAGCGTGAACACAAATATCCATAGATTTAAGTCATAAGGGCGTACGGAGTGTTGCTAGAAAATTGCTTCTTTTTGATGTTAGAATTTTATTTAATGAACAAGGCATTGAAGAATTGTCAAGCCGACAGGATTGTACATTTTACCGGAACTGGAGGAATAAATTCAAGAACTTTGCAGTACAGGCTGCGGCATAATCAGCACAAGAATAAGGTGGTGCTTGATGTCGCGCATCCTGGTCAAAACAAACCTTCCATGGAACCAGCCCATATTTTGCATGCGATGGAATAACCGGCATGCAAATCCATAAATTATCAACCTCATGCTCTTAAATTTGAAAAATAAATTAACCAAATTCGTTTGTACTAACAAAGCCTATAATCGCAGATAAAATGGCTCACGAAAACGTCTGGTTCTCTCACCCAAGAAGATACGGTAAAGGCTCCCGTCAATGTCGTGTTTGTTCTTCCCACACCGGTTTGATCAGAAAATACGGCTTGAACATCTGTCGTCAATGTTTCAGAGAAAAAGCTAACGACATCGGTTTCAACAAATTTAGATAAGCCATCATAAATAAACCATGATGAATATATAAGTACTATATGTATACATATATTAAATTGCCTTTTTGTACTTTTTATTTTTCAATTGCCTTGCAAATTTTTGGTATCCATATGTACCATTGGATTCAAGAACTCATTAATGAGGGTTTAAAATATGCTTTCTGGCTGCCTTGATTTGATTGATTGACCTGTGGATATTCTCATGCCCTAAATATCTTACCGTCCAAATACATTACCCCGCCTGGATTGCTTTTTTACTTTTAAAAAAATTCCAAAGTGTATAAAAAGGCAGGACTTTAAGAGTGAACAACAATTTGATGTGCATTTACTGTCTTTTCTTATGATTTTTTTTAAAAGGGTGAATCAAAAAATTTATTTTTTACACGGAAACAATGCCACAGTTGACTGAACCTGTCTTCTAACAGTAGTTAATTGCCAGTGTTTCAAACAAGATTTGAAATACGAGTTTCCCAGAATAATTTTCATTTGGACAGGATAGGAAGTCCGATTTCTGTGTTGTCTCAAGCGGGGCGATAGGATTGGGATGTCGAAGAAAGTCTACATTACTAATATATATTTGTGTACTGTTTCTTGCCAGTAAAAAAAGTCCCTGACAGTAATGAGCCTAAGTCATTTCTGCAGTAGTCTGAGGTATGTGTACTCAGATTAGAAGATCGTAAAAGAAATTTTTTATGAAAATACATGTACATACGTTGTCCAGCAAGACAAACCCCTTCATTTTCTATTTCCGTCCAATTCAGAACTGTTATTCAGCTCAGTAGGCGCAGAAGTCTCGAAATTTTTCATTGGTTGACGAACGGGTGCTACAAACAGAGTCGACTTGAATGCTCCGACATCTTCGATCAACTGGCCAGTTGGATATTTAGCGGTGTCCAATTCGTTTTCATTGAGCTCTTTGTTTTCCACTTGCGATTTCAAATGGAGAATCATTTTTGACGCGTTCTCGCCCATTATACGATTCTCATAAAAATCTATCATTTGCTGTTTTGTAATGTTAGCAACGAGCTTAGCCTTCTTTTGACGATGCGTGAAATTGTAATCGCCCAAGTAAATTGCCGCTGTATATCTGGCGCTTTCCTCGGCCATATTCTTGAACTTTTGCAATAAACTGTTGCATAACGCCTCTTTATGTTTTTCAAAGTCTTTATCCGTCATATTCCTCAAAACTTGACCAAAATTTTCATAAAAATTGTTTATTCTCCACTCTAGATATGGCGTGGTATGTTCTGACTGAATCAAGATCCTGATATTTGCTGTACCATGATTGTTCAAACTCGAACTGAAAACAACATAGCCCAATTGCTCTTTCGTTCTTAAGGTATCGAAACATGGCTCATGAATCAACTGTGCAAATAGTCCGCTGAGGGCGGATAGGTCTTCCGAATAGACATCTAATTGGGTGACATGTTGAATACATGAGTTAACGTTCCGAGAGTCTTTTAAGGCAGTTTCGTATCTAAAGGTTTTTCCTTTTGGAAGTAAATAGGATCTCAAACGATTGTTAGAGACTTGCAGATTATTAATGTTGTTTGGAATTAATGACTTAATTAGAGAATTCACCTCCAATGCTTCTTCATGTTTTATGTTTCCGTGGATCAAAGTTTCAAAAAAAACGCCTTCATAAATAGTAGGTATGAAGTTGATTAATTGTTCAAATGTCAATTTCTCAAAAACTTCTAACTTTTCTGCAGTTGACCAAGAACGTTCATTTATTATAGCGTTGTAGTAATTTGACATTTGTGAATAGGGGACTTCATATAAAATATTTTTCAAATGACGGATGGTCTTATCTTTCAGAATCTCAAAACGGTCCTTCTTAGGTTCGAAAGAAGTAACACCTTGTAAGAACCTTGTTAATAGAATGATCAATTTTTCATTGAAGCCAGACGCGGTAATGGCAAGACCCTGATTAGTTTTATTGAACGATATACGAAGATCAGCACAAGCAGCATCGTATTGTAGATCTTTCAAGGCATCGTTAGCTAGCTGGGTGTATAGCGTGGAAAGCATACTATTAATAATGCTTGCGTGTGTGTGTGGAAGTTTAAAGGACAAGTAAATGTAGCCTCTTGGTTGCCAGAATCGGTCATCCTTCTTGTACCATAACTTGCTGACGTCATCGGATAACAATAAAATAGGTTCATCTAAAGGTTTAATACCGTCAATTTTATCAACCTTGAAATTTGTTGAAACAAATTCGTTAGGACGTGGTAAAGTTAGTGCCGGGTTCAAACCTGGGGATTTCATGTCTTTTATTAAATCTTTTGGATAATCTACCACTTTATACGCAGTACCATACCATTTTTCAGCGGAATCAGTTTCTAAACTTCTTGAGATCAAAGTGACACGAGAGTTTTCCGGGACCAGAGCATCCGTATATTGGGTAAGCAAATCTGGTTCATATTTCGTTAATAAACCCATGGCTAAAATTCTATCAACAGGAATGTAATCCTTTTCCAAGCATTTTGCTAGGGAGGAAACTGTCGAAGAGGGGCTTCCAGCCTGCTTAAATTTAAAGGTGGCATTAGAAATATCTTGCAATTCATTGAATATCCATTTTTGGGGCAGTGAGTTTTTCAACATTTCAATATACTGGAAGATTAAGACAATGACATCACGATAATGCGTCAATCCGTTGTCCGTTAAATCTATGTCAACAGCAAAAAACGCGTTTCCTTTGGACACTGTATGTCCACCAGCAGATAGTTCATTAGCCCAGCCCAATTTTTTCAAATGTGCTAACAAAGAACCAGACCCTTCATGACCGATCAAATGGCTTAATATCCTCGGTGGCTTGGATTCCCAATGTTCCTCCATATCAGGCACAGTGAAGGAAATTTCTAGTTTCTTCAAATCTTTCACAGGATGAACCTGAATTATTTTTTGCAAATGCTCAGGGTGCATAATAGGTTCCGCGTAGAAAGGTACTTCACGGCCGTTATTGGCCACATCCTTAAATAAATTATAAGTCCAATCAGAGAGAGTATCAAGATCTTCTCTGCCAAGGATACATAGCTTCATCAAGTTAGCAGAATAAAAATTCTTATGAAACTTTAACAATTCATCTCTAACATTTAGCCCATTTTCCTTTGGCAATGTACCCAAAGTTTCGATATTCCCTGTAGAAAATTTGTGATATGGATGGTTTGCATTGGTCAAAAACTTGTCTAACTGGTAAATCCTCCAAATATCATTCTGTAAATTTTTTTTGTTTTCGCTGTTAACAGCGTTGATCTCTTTATCAGTAGAATCTTTATTGAAAAGAGGACAAGAGAAAAACCCTGAGAACCTGTCTAGCGCACCAAATAGATGTTGATGATTAACCTCAAAAAAGTAATTTGTGTTTTGCGACGCTGTGTACGCGTTGGATGAACCGCCATGCTTGCTTAAATAGCTTGAGTATTCGTTTTCATCAGGAAATTTCTCAGAACCCATAAACAAAAGATGCTCGCAGAAATGAGCTAATCCAGGTAGGTCCTCCGGATCTTCAAAGGCACCGATATTGACGTCTAACGAAGCGGCTGCTTTGTCAGCTTTTGGGTCCTGGATCAACAGAGCCTTCAACTTATTAGGTAACTCAATGAACCGATACGATCTTTCATCTAAATCTGGCTTCAGGAAGTCCAGGTCGAACGTCTTAAAATTGGAAGTCATACTATAAGGACCTGTTGTATAATAGTGCGATATACACGTAAATGGCTTAAAGCGTCTTACGGCAAAATTTAAACTGATAGGTGAGAAGTGAACCAATTGAGTCAGGAGTGGTCTTATTAGATATGCAGAAGAAGAGGCTAAAAGAGCTACGCCCATATAGAGCAATATCGAAATAAGCAAGAATGAAGTCTTCCGAATGGTTGGTTCTGATTTACTTGTTGATTCTATTTTCCCTGATTCATTCAGAAAAAAAAGGACGAAGTCCTCGAAGTGAAAATTTCAACATCATTAGCAGACCGGCGCGCCTTCATAACCTGGTACGTGACGCCACCAATAGAAGCTGCCAAAACCACAAGCTAAGAGGCCAAAGGGTGGTCAATAGTACAACAAAATCTCCAACAGCGGTACATCGACAGCCCCTTGAAAAGACCAGACACAGCAAAGCTACGGCCATCCCCTTCTCTTGCATTTTCGGTCACAATTTGTTGTGTCCACATCATATATTTTGCCTGTGCGCTTTTGCCAACTTTTCCGCATAAACTAGGGAAACGCGATGAAGAAATGAATTGGCTGAAACATATAACAAGTGTAGTGATAGTCAACCAGGAAAAGCGGCAAATACAAGAAACACCAAGTCTAGTGCACTATGCGAAAGAACACTTTGGATATGGTCACTATCGGGATCGCATGCCTTGTGGGAGTATACACGGGCACGAGGTTCTTCGAGCCCATAGTTATCGATAGATTGCGTAAGGATGGAAGCTTGAGAACGGACATTCCCATCCCAGAATACGACGAAGACGGTAACTTGTTGAAGGTCACGCCCTCCTTGTCATCTGCACCACCTGCACCACCTGCACCACCTACACCACCGCAGCAATAAGTTGGTGTACAAGAAGATACTTCTATACTTTTCTTCTCCTGTATATAGCATCAATAGTAAAGCCATTATAACGTTACAAAAAACATTATTACCCGGAAAGCTACTATTTATAGAAGCAGTAGACCCATGCACCACATGTTATAGGACCCATTATTTCTTTTTTACATTTTTTCCGCTAATTTTTCACGAATTTTTCACCGTTTATAAACACTCTCGAACTTATAAACAAAGGGATGATAAATAGATTCAATCAGTTATTAATATACACCTCTTCAAAGCTCACAGCACTAATACACTCGTTCAACACTCGTTATATATAATCATGCGTGCCACTACTTTATTATCTTCAGTCGTTTCTTTGGCATTGTTGTCGAAGGAAGTCTTAGCAACACCTCCAGCTTGTTTATTGGCCTGTGTTGCTCAAGTCGGCAAATCCTCTTCCACTTGTGACTCTTTGAACCAAGTCACCTGTTACTGTGAACACGAAAACTCTGCCGTTAAGAAGTGCCTAGACTCCATCTGTCCAAACAACGACGCCGATGCTGCCTATTCTGCTTTCAAGAGTTCTTGTTCCGAACAAAATGCTTCATTAGGTGACTCCAGCAGCAGTGCCTCTTCATCCGCCTCTTCATCTAGCAAGGTCTCTTCTTCTACTAAGGCTTCTTCCAGCAGCACTTCCTCCTCTACTAAAGCTTCCTCCAGTAGCGCTTCCTCCTCTACTAAAGCTTCTTCCAGCAGTGCTGTCCCATCTTCTAGCAACGCATCTTCTACCGTATCTTCTTCCTCTTCCACCAAGGCACCTTCCAGTGAAGAATCCTCTTCTACCCACGTTTCCTCCACTAGCGAAGTTCACTCTTCCACTGCTGCCTCTTCTTCAACCGTGTCCCAAGAGACAGTTTCCTCTTCCCAACCAACTTCTACCGCCGTCATTTCTACTTTCTCTGAAGGTTCTGGTAATGTTTTAGAGGCTGGAAAATCCGTTTTCATTGCTGCTGTTGCCGCTTTGTTAATCTAATTATCTATTGCTTTATTTCTAATGGGTTAAGGTATCTATCTTTTATATTTTCTTATTTCCTCCTCTTCTTACACGATGCGGATGATTTTATTTCTTCAAAATCATTTTAAAACTCCTCTTTATTTCGTTATGTTCCAATTCCCTACAACTTCTTTCCGCCTCAAAGAGCAAATAAAAGTATATAAATCTATATTAAATGAAAATCAAAAAAAAATAAATTTTGATGAGTTGGTTATTCTTTTCATCGCAGAGGTTTTTTTACGTCGTTACACATGCACATGAAGATATCTGTTTATGAAGTATTTTTTGCAATGCTCAAGTCGCCATTTCAGTGTATGTTGGTGGCGGCACATATCTGGGCAACGCTTCAGCTTCAATATGCTCCCTAACCTGACAAAAGATCTGAACAGGGTTAACATTCACTTCTGATTGCTTCCTAATTCCATTGATTCCCCATTCTATCAAAAGCTGTAGACTGAATATTCTTTTTATCGTGCACGTCTTGAAACTATATAGTCTATTGCCGCGATGCCTATAATCTTCTTCATTAAATACCAACTTCCTTAAAATGGGGTGATCCCTCAATCGTAATTCACATTCAAACATGGAGCCATTAGAGTTTTCTCGTATATCGTTCAAGTCCAGAAGGGGCTTGCTGGATTTGACCTGATTCAAATCAATTTCAATTAGTTTTAAAGAAGAATAATTCCCGTTGGCTATTCCCTGTGATAAGTACGTTGTAGTCTCTAGCAAGTTCAGTTGTAGTTTGAGTGGGGCAATTTGCATCTTGCTCAAGCTCGTTATGTTTCCTTCCATGACTACATATACCTTGTCAAAATTTTGGCTACCAGATCTAAACAGATAGTCCTTCCTGTATATTTGCTTCAAATCGCGACTTCTAACTTCTATCCTCATATTGCTTTCCCCATCAGGTAACCCTATTTTATAAGTCGATGGGAAAACTTTCATACCATTCGCTAGACGAGAAGATTGACTTGTTAATATTGCTGATGATGCGGGTCTCGTTCTAATGTCGCCATCCTCTATCAATATAGAACTAGCTTGAGAGAAATTTCTGTCACTTTTTATATATCCGACCCCATTGACGACTTTTACTTCCTTTGATGGAACTTTTAAATTTGAATTATTAAAGAATTCATTATTAACACCTATACCATTGCCCCTGCTATTGTTACTGAAGCCAATAAGTTCTTCATCTTCATCTTCATCAGGTTCTATAATAAGGTCCTTTGGCTCAGGTATAAATTCAAATGTCTCAATTTCCCTTATCAATTTATGGAATGGCTTAAACCAAGACGAAGATTTCCCTAACTCTATTTGGACTTGCACCATATATATAACTTTTCCAAAGGAATAAAAATACAAATCCAAGTTATCGATCTTATTAAATTCCTGCCAATGACTGTTGAATGTAGGTGGAAGTCTTGCATTACTCCTTGTCACGAACGCTATTGTCTTTGCCGTATGATTTTTCAAACAATCAGGTTTTCTAGGAAACTTGTCAAACTGAAAGCTGTACTTGTATGAACCTGGTTTAACTTTGAACGGCTTGGAGGATCCATCAAGAGCATTCCATACATTATCTGGAGGGAAAACTCTCTGTTCAAATTTCATCAACGTATGAAAAGATTTGTTATCCTGCCCAGGCATCATCATGCCGTTTTGTTGAAACATGTACTCTTGATCAATCTTTGTTAAAGTCTCTGAGAATCCCTTTAGGATAACGGAAATTTTCCTTATGGATAGCGCTTTTGTTAACTGAAGGTTAACTACCCCTGACATTTGATCATTAGAACTATAAAACTCCCCATTGTACGGTGGGTTTAAGGATATTGAAACATTTGGGGCCATGGTTTGACAAATGATTTGGTTCTCAACTTTCTCTAATCAAAAGTAAATCGCTAATATAGAAACTCACAGAATATGCGTCGGTTAATGAAGTAGTCTGCTTTATGCTAGCTGTTTTTTGTACTCCAGTTTATCCAATTCTAAGTTTGGATGGGTGCGACCACTTTTGGTTGATGGAGTGGCGGTGTTAGAAGGGCTGTATAGTCGAAGGCGTATTTGTCTCTTACGCACCTCTTGTGAAAAGGCGTGCATCTTCCCCAGGACCCTCTCCCACCCCCAACCCGCATTGTGCCAAGAATTTTCACCATGACCTTAGTAGATATTTGCTTCTACCTGGGTCATTACACCACAGATAAGCTAAGGTTATATCAATTCAATAAAATATCACGCAATCCACCATCTTCTTGATAATAGTAAAAGAATCACCCTATCTTATAAAAATGGTGAAGATTGTACTAAGAGCGGAGGCAAGATTTTGAAAGTGCAAGGCAAGGTAGGAGGGTATACGTAAAGCTTCGAAGCAGGAAGTATTCAGTGGTTTCTCACCATGTCACTATAGGCTATAAATAAACAACTAAACATCTCTTTTGTCCTTCACGCACATTATCCTTGCCTAGAAATAGTTTTTCAAATTTCAATTTTTATTACGAGTTATTTGATTCGCCTTCCAGAAAAATATGACAAGAGTCTATATTTGAAAAGGGTTATCACCATACAGCAAAGGCCAGGTTAATTTGCTTATTTGCTGGTATCGAAATAACTGAGACTAATATGCAGCTCATTTTCAAAAGATTTTACTCTCCTACGCCTACACGGATGTCCTTCTTGGGTAAATTTCTCAAGCCAATGATGGCAACAGCTTCACCAAAAGAATACCAGATCAAACAACTGATCAAACCAATAGGATTAACACACGCACCAAAGAAAAATACTAAATACTCTCAGGGAAACTCTCTAAAGGACATGTTTGATTCGGAAAAGACGAATCATAGAGTTAAAGAGTTGGCCGTTGAATTCAGCAAATCCGGACTTTACGACGTGCAAGTCTTCCAAAAGACAAAGGGGAAATTGTTTATAGCTCCAATTTCATATTGGAAAGATGACAGGGCCTTATTTTTCCCTCATTTGGTAGGAACATCAATGGATAGTACTAAACAACAGAATATTGAGGATTTGTTGAGGGGTAAGACCAGTATAGTGAGGTTATTTAGTACAGCGGCTGGCGATAAGTTGAGCAGTTCATACTTCCAAGAAACCGTAAGCAATAACAAAAAAACTAACTATTTGACTGAAGCTGATGCGCGTTTAAGTCTAAACAACAATAACGTCCAAATCGTCGAGGTCAACCTTGTAGAAAACGCTGTGAAAAGCGCTCTTGTGAAAACTCTCGCTCGTTGGGCAAATCCTGTTCCATCCTGGCGTCAGCCGTTTTATTTCGAGTGTCCTAGGGCCCAATGGCCATTTTCCATCAGGGAAGAGCTCTTTTGCAACAATGTCTTTTCTGGCTACGTCTTTCTGGTGGACCAGCATTTAAAAATTAGGTGGGCAGCCTGCGGGGAGGCCACTCCATCTGAAAAGGAAGCGTTGTGGAAGTTTGCCAAAAGTCTGTGAAGTTGACGCTTTGTGCGGCGGCCAACAAGGGATGGGCGGCTATTTGTCGATTGTATTCTTTCCCCAAACTAACTTTAAGAACATAAAGAGAAAGAAAAGGCAAAGGATATTTAAAACAGCTGAAACGTTCATCGTTGGTATCATCGAAGAAATATATAATGTCGGATTCTATTTTCGAACAGCCTTTTGTGTACTGTGGTGTTTGCCATAGAAGAACATCGCATGGAGATCCACTGCGGCTGACTTCATGTGCTCATATTCTTTGTTCGCAGCATTCTCCGGTAACATCAAAGGTGTGTCCCATATGTCATTCAAACGATATTTCCATCATCAAGCTTATAGAGTCCAAGCAACTACCCACTGACATTAGGATTTTTTTTGAGCCATTGCCCCAACTTTTGGAGTCGTTGTACAATGTCTCCCAATTCCAGTTGAAGGGACTTTCAAATCAATGTCAATACTATCAAAATCATTGTTTAAAGTTAAGAGAAAAATGTGCGAGACAGCAACAGTTGTTATATCAAGCCAAAATAGAGTTGGATTCTATGGCAATTCTAAAGAAAAGAATACAGGAATTAGAGGCAGTGTTGAAACATAACAATGTTTCTTCTATGTCAGTGGGTGTGCTGCCGACCAACATCAGCCATCAAAATAATTATCAGCCCCCCCCAACCGTTGATTTGACTGTTGATGACAATAGTTTAGAAGAATTCGAAGCTAAATCATTTATCAAAAAACTAAAAAAAAACTCCTCTTTGAGAAATTCTTCGAAAAATAACAATGGAACTGTCACTCCCTCCACAAGTAGTCGTGTAAATAAAAACCAACCTCTCTATATGGAGACGTTGAATAATCCTAATAAAAATAGCATTCCTTCTCCTAGCCTGAATCCAAATGCCAATGGAAATCTACCTAATATTTCCACTATTGCAGAATCGACCAATTTAAACAGATTTTCGTACTCTCCTTTACGTGTTGCTAAAGATTTCAATAGCAAGCTGCCAAATTTTGACATCCTCACGAATAATGGCTCTATATCTTCCAAGAATATATCAAGATTATCTTCAGCTTCTTTTCAACCGTCTTCGCCTCTATCTTCGTCATCAGGCAAACTTATTTTACCGAACAACAACATTAGAGAATTGCGTCATTCAAACACTCCTTTAACAAGCACCCCAACGCAGTTTCCCTCAGCATTAGAAAAGTTAAAAATAACAAGGAAAAGAAATAATACTATTAGTGGTTCGAATAGAATAACACACAACTTGAGCTCACATGTAAGAAGCAGTGGTATTGCATTTTCATCTTCATCGACCTCATTGCAACAAAGTAAACTGCCGAAATCGAACATACTAAAGCGATCCAGTTCAACTCAGCAACTGACCAATACACACCTCAAGAATGATAATTCTCAGCCACCTCGCTCAAGTAATACTGTATTAGGTGGTAGCAAGAAAAACAATAAGTTTAGAAGGATAAGGTAAATAGGAAGTGTAAGGATTCCCCCCCTGACAGAAACGGTCTTCAGAATAGATAGAGTATGTTACTGTATTATAAAAGTTATTCTATTTTCTTATGTGTTACTATATATAGTATTTTTTTTAGGAAAAAATTCGTCGAATTATGTTCTTATTAGATCCTTCTTCCTTGTCTTTTTAATACGAAGGCACAAGGAGAGGATTATGAATATATGAAAGAAAATTGTACAAATAAATAAAACGATAATATGTGTACCTAGGAATAGCGGAGGACACAGTCTGGTACTGTGCCAACTAAGCACGCAACGTACACACATCTATCCTTCAAATCTTGTGGGGTTGTTTTAAAAAGCACCAGACTTTTTCAATTGAACATAACAGGCAACAAATGGAATAGCAAATCCAACAGCGAAGAACCCGAAATGAGAAAGGGCGTAAGGTGTCTTTCTTCCTTTGACTTTGAATGGGATGTTCTCATACACACCGTCTTTGAAGTGTACTGATCTCTTCATGATAATAGGTCTGGCCATGATATTACTACTTCTCTTAGCTGTCGTTTTAATCATCTGTTGGCACAACATTGTGTATTGAAAATGGATAACTTTTTCTGTTTATTTTTCTCTGTGGATCTATCTAGAAACTGTATGGTATGAATTAATTAATCATTCTTATAAATCATAAGCCAGCACAATGGGTTCTACCGCTGTCAGCCTTTATTTTCAATTTTTCTTAGTCCCCCCAGCTCTTCCGTAAACACCGAACACTTCTCTCGTATGATTGGTGCAAACTGTTTAGTGGAAAAAAAAAAAAGCACACTTTCATATACAAAATTAACAAATCTATCATATAATAATTAAGATATAGAGTTCATGATCCTAGCACCATTGACCAAGCCATCGGCGATGATGATGAACCTTTTGTTGATGCCTTTTTTGCCTAACCTTTTTTGTAAATGTTTCAATATGGCTATTTCACCCATCGTTACACCTCCAAGGAATACTATGAGTGCAATATCTTCTGCGATTTGAAATGTTCCATTAGAACCGTCTATAGACCGTCTATTTTTGCCCTTGATGCTTGCATTGACCTTTTTAGTTACGGTTTCTGGGACCCATATACTCTCTTCAATTGCATGCGAGTCTCCGTATAACTGCTCAATTAAATCTTCGGTTTGAGAAACTCTGGGCTCTCTTGATAGTATAAAA
Organism: Saccharomyces paradoxus; assembly: GCF_002079055.1. Taxonomy (NCBI): domain Eukaryota; kingdom Fungi; phylum Ascomycota; class Saccharomycetes; order Saccharomycetales; family Saccharomycetaceae; genus Saccharomyces; species Saccharomyces paradoxus. Next base: position 870,460 of record NC_047498.1, read on the forward strand.
GGCTGCTGTGAGGAATAATTGTGGAACAATATAGATCTATCATATAACATCTGAACTAGTCTCATTGTCAATGGTACTACACCACTGTAAGCGAAAGTGGCTTCTGAGAAGTCATCATTATCGTTTGTAAGTTTACTTGCAGCATGCTCATCTTCTATGGGTACTGTATTGAGCCATTGTGAGATATAACGGTATTCTTTCTGTAATCTTGTTGACTTGCTTGTTGCAATATCCAAATCAGTTTTTCCCGTTTTGCTGGTGAAAAGTCCTAACTCAGCCAAGGATTCAAGTTGAAAGCATTTTTCAATGCCCCAAGAGTCAATCATAAAAGTTCTTAGATATTCATAATCTTTTTCTCGAAGTGAATTCTTACAAAGAGACAATAAACAGATTAACCTGAGAATCTTCTTTTGATCAACCTCGTATTCATACTGTAACTCTAGTATAATATCTTCAATGTCGTTATTGAGCGTATTTCCCATCAAAATTTCTAGTTCTAACTCTAATATTTTGTTAAAGGATCCGTATTCCTCAGTCTCTACCACTTTCAAAACGTCCGATGATAAGGTTGTGTGATTTTTCAGAAAAGCTTGCTTTTGCTGCAAAGAACCCAAAGAATCAACGAATTCTTTGATTTCATGTACACTCTCGGCTTTATGCCTCGTATCATATTGCGTTTGTAGTTCTTTGGCCATTTTATTTAACTGCGGCCCAACAGATCCAAAATTTAAAAACTTCAAATCATTCCATATTTTATCTTCCTTATAATTGAAATTCATATCTTTCTCCTTTATATTTATTCCAGAGTTGAATTCGTATAGATCATCCAATATTCCCGCATACGTTAGTTGTGTCAACAATGGCGTTATAGGATCGATATTTCTTTCCAAGATAATCAAGTCCATTTCTAGGCCGCAGTTAGTCCGTTCGCCATATAACGTGCCCTTAATGAACAAATCATTTTCTGTCTGGTGCTCATCGATTCGTTTCTTCAAAAGATGGCTACATCTCTTAGACAGATTACCTATGGACACGACATTCGTTATGATACTATTAGTTTCAAAAATCAAACTCCGCAACGAATTGGCCATATCATCAACCAGTATTGACTCTGTGGCGCTTTGTAAGGAGCGTAACTTGGGATAGTACATGTTTGTGTTTTCCATGTTATAAAGAGAATGAGTAAACAAAACATTCTCATCAATCTGTGGGAAAGGTAGCAGATCCCAAGGATAAAGAGTATATTCGTTCGATAATTCCTTTAATTGAGATTCAATGATATTAGGGAAATGTGATCTTTCTGAATTCAAAGCACAACCATCCTTCTGGCATTGTTCTGAATCCTTTAGAGTATTTTGAAAAGACGGTTTCCATTGGCAGTATATTATATGCAAAGATGACAGGTTGTGCTTTTGAGCAGCGTCAATCAGCTGTGGAGGAAGCCGGAGAGATGTTCTGACATCAATAAGAAAGATAAGATCCATCTGCGGAACGTTTCCTAAAGCACTGGACAAATCGTCACTTAGCTGATCATCGAGTAATGCAATTTTCCTAACAGGTGTTGATTGAGTCAAATCTTGAAAAGTTAATAGACTATTGAGTACAGGTAAAACACTAGGCTGAACGATAAGAATTTCATCATTTTGAGATATCTCATTTAGGGTGGAACACAATCCATCCGCATTTGTTAATGAAAATTTCCTAGTATTCCAAAACCTATTCATCACGGATGATTGAATAAACCTGGAGGTGTGCAGTTCCAGCGTTTTCTTTCCTTCCTCGAGTTTCCCATCACCTGACTAATTAACATAGAACTGGTTCCTATTTACCTACCTTTATGATTTTTTGATTTAAGTATAATCGTATGGAGTGATTAATATACATCAATGCGACTTGCACTCATTATATTCTCTACCTGCTATTATTAAGTTCACAAAAGAAAAAAATTCATTTTGAACAAGCCTACGAAGATGAACCACTTCTAAGAGCAAACTCTTCGTAATACGAGAGCATTTCTGGAGTTATGCCTCTGGCAATTCCTTTAAAAGCCTTTTCAAAGTGACGTAATTCCACCTTTGTGACATCTAAATCATCCATGATGGCAGCCAGTCCCGCTTCTTGGCAAAGCAGCACAACTTCAGCTCCGGAATAGCCTTCCGTGCGGTCTGCCAGTTCATGAAGATCAACTCCAGACTCTTCTGTATTAAACTTCTTTGTGCATTTCTTTAAGATCTCTAAGCGGGCGTTTATGTCTGGAGGGCCAACGTAAATATGTCTATCTAACCTACCAGGTCTTAGAAGAGCGGCATCTATTTCATCAGGTCTATTCGTCGCTGCTACGATAACTACACCCTTTAATTCCTCAACACCATCAATCTCATTGAGTAAAGATGTCAGTACGTGATTGGCTGCGGAAGTAGAACTCCCATCCCTATCAGGAGACAAGGCATCGATTTCATCAAAGAAGATAATACTTGGCGCTGCAGAACGTGCTTTTCGGAAAATTTCTCTTATAGCTCTTTCGGACTCACCCACATACTTGTTGAAAATTTCAGGTCCTTTTACGGCTAGGAAGTTGATACCGGATTCTGTAGCGAGAGCTTTTGCGGTTAATGTCTTGGAACATCCTGGTGGCCCGTAAAGTAAAACACCCTTTGGCGCAGAAATTCCCAGCCTGGCAAAAGTTTCCGAGGCTTCCAAAGGCAATTGTATCATTTCTTTCATCTTCGTTTTAAGCTCTTCTTGGCCACCAATATCAGACCAATATACTTTCGGCATTTCTAAGAAGATTTCTCTCATTGCGCTGGGTCTGATCTCCACCATGGCACTATCCACGTCTTTCAATGTAACTTTCAGGGAAAATTTGTCGACATTTGCATTTGTTCCCAGCCCTCGTTGAATTGTTTTCATAACTGATTCTCTACAAAGAGCAGTTAAATCAGCACCAACATAACCATGTGTTTTAGAGGCAATGTACTTAATTGCTTCGGAATCTAACACATGACGATCCGAAGACATTCTTGAGAATTGCTTAGTTAAAATGTCAAATCGGGCATCCACATCTGGTATACCAATTTCTACTTCTTGGTCAAACCTACCAGGTCTTCTGAGAGCTGGATCGACAGAGTTTGGCCTGTTTGTAGCAGCAATTATAACCACCCTACCTGCAGCGCTCATGCCATCCATTAGGGTCAACAATGTTGCCACGACTCTACTCTCGACTTCGCCGGAGTCATCGTTTGCTCTATTTGGTGCTATTGAATCGATTTCGTCAATGAAAATGATGGAAGGCTGGTACCTCCTGGCTTCGTTAAAAATGTCTCTTAATGCGGATTCAGTCTCACCAAGATATTTGGAGACGATTGAGGGGCCGTTAATGGTTAGGACGTGTGCGTTGGATGTATTCGCAACAACCCTTAAAAGCATAGTTTTACCGGTACCTGGGGGCCCGTGGAGAAGTATACCTCGAGGAGGAGAAACGCCAAAACTGCTAAATAGTGTTGGTTGATGAAGAGGTATTTCTATAGCACTTTTCAATGATTCAATCTCCTTGCCTAAGCCACCCACTGCTGCATAGGATATGGGCTCTGGAAGATTGTATTTACGATTTGCCTGCGTTTGTTTGGAAAAGGTGATATGCGTGGAACCTTTCCTGAATATGAAAGGTGGAGATAAATAAAACTGGTTATCTAGTCCACCGTACACTTCGTCCAAGTTAAGATCTAGTTGGCCGACGTCAGGAAGCGAATCATCGCTCACATCTGTAATTATAATATCAATGCTTTCATCACCTGCGTTTGTTCTTAAGTTTTGAAAAATCATTCCAGGCATCAAAATTCCACTATCATTTAATAGCTTTTGGACTACTTTTTCGTCTATGCATTCCAAAATATCGCATCCTTGTAGAGATCCTATGGTGACTTTAGTGGCATAAGGCGGTTGTATCTGGGCTCTCTTTAAGTTCAGGCGATCACCAAGGATAAGGTTCCCAACTGATCGTATAGTCTTGGAAAGGGTAATGACATTAACAGGATGTACTTCTTCATCGCCCGCTCTAGCTATTACCAAGACACCATTTTCTCCGACTTTACCGACGGTACAGAATGATCCCGGATTTATCTCTAGCGAGGATAATACGTTAGGATGGATATATGCTGTACATGTTTCCTTGCCATGATCTTTTGGGGGGTGTGGTCTGGTAACAAATTCAACAGGCAATTTAAACTTTGCTACTTTTGGATCAGCACTATTTGAGGTTGCGGACGATTTTCTTTTTGAACTGGATGAACTGGATTTAGGAGCCATTTTTTTTCTAATGCCTCTTGTGAGTCTTCGATTCGGCGATTCAAGGCATTTACTTGCATACTGCTATGTTATTAATTTAGTGATGAGGTGATATAAAATTTTCTTACAATAGCTCGTCCGTTGCTTACATGAAAAAAAAAAATATAAAAATGGACCAAATTTAGGGACTTATGAATTATATGTACGTGTGTACGTGCAATAAGAGTTCGTAAATATTAACTTTTATGAATATTATAAGTAATATTATAAGCTGAAAACACTCAAACATTGAGAATAAATGAGTTCTCTATAGGTACAAACTTGCGGCGAAAACAATATCTCTCTTAATCAGCTCTTGAGCCCTGCTCATCTTCATATGCAACGTAGAATTACCAATAATAATAGAAGCAGTCTTAACTTCACGGCAGATTTCATCCAGCCATGTAATAACTCTGACTACAGTTCCTTCAGCCTCGGGGCTCATTTCCATGATCTCTTTGAATGACAAACCACGGGCCCATTCATACACAACATTCATCATTGCAAACCTCTTTCTGTCCAAAAACTCTGCTTCATCCTGAGTTAATGGAATTTGATGCGTATTAAAGACACCAAGCATTTTTTTGTAAATTTCCTCAATTCTTTGTTTACCCTTAGCTAGCCGTGGTGTGACAATAGGGGACTCTTCTTCCCTGGTTTTTCCTTCATAAACAAATACTGATAATAAGGCCACAATTTCTTCAGGTTCAAAGCTCCCCAAGAAGTTGTCTAAAATTAATTCAGTTAAAACTAACTCATAACCGGAATTGATTTCACATGCCACTCTACCTTTTAATAACACGTTGTGGTTTTGGTCGATAAATTCAGTGTCTTTCAGAACGGCTAACCTCTTTTCATAATCGGGCAGCAAGCTCAGGTTTTGGTCAGACATCAAATGATACAATTCTTCAATTTTCTTTTCAATTACATGCGCCTTGTATCTTGGAACAATATGTTCGCTTAAATTGGGACATTTAATGCTTTTTAGTCCGAATATGTCATCTCTCATATTTGTACGGTCCAACAGTATTTGATGGATCTTTAAACCTTGTTTTTCAATGTTAATTGCTTCTCTTAGTGTCTTGCCTTCCAAAATGTTATTCGTTTCAGTGTTAAACTCGTTTAAAGCGGCAACATCCTTTTTGATTACTTTACCTAATGGAGCAGCAAACTTACGTTTGGTGATCACTTCAATAGCAGTCACGGGAATTTCTTCCATATAAAAATCAGTCTTCTGGAATTTAGGGAAGTTCCTTTTTCTGTATCCATCCGCTTTTGGGAAGTATATTAAATGATTTGGTTCACCATTTGGAAGTCTACAAGGTTTTGTGAAAGTCATAATAACACAAATGGCATCCTTCAGAGAAACTTTAAATATAAATCCTAATTTCAGACAATCATTGGAGTCCCTGAAGGCGATAAGTCTTCCCTCTTTCAGAATATGTAATATTGAAGGCGATTTAACCATTTCTTGCATTAGATTTACTGTTGCCTCCTTATATGCTAGCATCAATTCCAAGAATCTTTCGATATCATTATCACAAATTTCACAGCTTTTGTACTCTATGGTTTGTAATTCCTCTTGTAATAGTTTGATTTGTTTTTCGTGTTCAGGTTGTAAAGTTTCTTTGGCATTCTCACTAAAAGAATACTTGATCATTTCTTCAACTCTTAACGCCTCAATTCTTAAAAGATTTAAAATCATATTATATGTTAACCTGAACTGAGACTGTAACCTTGTCGGAACACCCATCGTTACTTCTTTGAACGTAGTAATAGACAAAGGACTATTATACGCCATCACGATGACCGTACCAGTGGAATCCAAACCCCTTCTACCGGCTCTACCAGCCATTTGGGTAAATTCGCCTGGTGTCAATTCTCTCAACCCGTTACCATCATGTTTACGGATGCTACTAAAGATAACTGTTCTCGTGGGAAGGTTCAAACCCATGGCAAAGGTTTCCGTAGCAAATAAAACTTTGATAAAACCCTTAGAAAATAATATTTCGATCAACTCCTTGACAATAGGCAAAAGCCCCCCATGATGAACAGCTATACCACGTTCAAGTAATGATCTGGTTTTAAGAATTTGGGGTAAATCTCTGTCCTCTTTCTTCAAACGAGTAATCGACTTCTCAATGAACATGTGGATCTGTGATTTTTCCTTATTGTTGCAGAAGTTAATTCCTTCTAGCCAGTCGGCATACTCTTCGCACCTCTTTTTACTAAACACGAACACAACCATTGGTAGCAGTTCTCTTTTCCTTAAGTAATTGACAATCTCAGGCCATGTTTTTTTAGAAGGACCATCTTGAGTGAAAAACTTACGCTTATTGGAGCCAATTGCGCCAGCACCTCTTGAGCCTCCGCGGTTAGCACCTCCGCGTGTCGAATTGCCACGTCCCCCTCTTCCGCCTCGAGTATTGGATCCACCACGGCCCCCTCTTGCTGTGGACCCACCTCTCCCATTGTCAGTTTTTGAAGGTACTCCTTTTGCACTCTCTCCGTTTAAAATCTCTTTATGTTTCCTGAAATTGGCTTCTAAAAATTCTGAATTTTGATTAATCACCGGTATCAATTCCTTTTTAGCCCATATATTTATTTCTAACGGAACAGGTCTTTTTGGAGTGGAAATAACATAAATATTTTTTTGCTTAGTTCTTCCAATCCAATTAGCAAACTCATAGGTGTTGGGAACAGTGGCAGATAATAAAATAAACTTGACATGCTGAGGAAGCATAATAATAACCTCCTCCCAGACAACACCACGGTCTTGATCATTAACGTAATGAACCTCATCAAAAATGACGAACTCTACATCTCTTATTAAATCGGCACCTCTATAAAGCATCGACCTTAAAATTTCGGTCGTCATAATCAAACAATTAGCATCCGGATTAATTTGTACATCACCGGTAATTAATCCAATATCAACATCGTCAAAAGTTTCCTTAAAGTCTCGGAATTTCTGATTAGATAAGGCTTTAATAGGTGATGTATAGATAGTTTTAGTCATATTCCTGTGTGCCATGGCAATTGCGTATTCTGCAACAACGGTTTTACCAGCAGATGTGTGGGCGGCCACAAATACAGAATCACCTTGTTCAAGATGGTAAACGGCTTCCTTTTGGAAAGTATCCAATTCAAAAGGCCAAGATCTGGCAGGATTGGGAATTAACTCATCGAAGTTTTCAATCTTATGGTTCAAATCAACAACATGAGCCCATTCCTTTTTTACCGGAACATTTTTTGAAGCCGGTTTAGTTCTACTAAAATCTATCCCAATCGGTAATAGTTCATCGATTTCGGCATCATCAGCATTGCTGGCTGTCGTTTCTTCGGTAGCTTCTTCTATAATTTCCTCAGAAAGAGACTTAGCGGAATTTTCCTCCGCTTTTACTTTTGCCTCGTTAGTTTCCATTCTTATGTCCAGTTCATTATCTATTTCATTTAGCTGCTTCAATTCTTTCAATTGTCCGTTTTGTTCCTCATTTTCAGCTAGAGCGTCCATCGGTTTGATGCCTCTTTTCATACCCTCTGGAATATCGAATAAACCTTGGCCATCCTTGTGTAATAATTTGGTGGCGTTGGCCATTGCGGATGACCCATTTTGTTCCAAACCTGTCTTGACAGATTTCATGGGAATTCCGCCAGGTGTAAAGGGCAATTGCGCTGTGGAACCTCTTACTGAGTTTTGATTATGGTTAATACTTCTAGTAATTGACAGGGAATTTGATGCATTGGCATTCGCAACTTCCTTCAGATCAACCTCTTCTTTATAGCCCGAGATTTTACCTTCCAGCCCAGTTCTTTTAAACTGGTATGACGTTCTATTAATTGGGCTAGGAATTTGGAGCAATTCCTTGTAATCTAGTTTATCAGAACGATTGTCTAAAGAATTCATTTGTGGAACATCTTGAACCATGTCCAACAGGCTCCAAGGAAGAACATTTGAAGGTTTCAGAAATCTATCTTTTATGATACCATTGGCATATTCTGGTTCATCGGCGCTCCCAAAATCTAGTTTGGTAATACGATCTTCGAAAAGCTCTACCTCTGCATTGTTAGTGATCTTCTTTAACGATTGATATAGTTCCTGTATGGAACTAGTACTAAGTCCTTCAGACATGTAAAATTAGTATTCGTGTAGTAAATTGTGAGAGTCAGGTTGTTTATTTCGGAAGGACAAGTGTGATCATGCATTGTAGGTTCTGCGTTGACTTTTAAACTGATGCATATTGTCTTCCAGTGCTTCGTCCATCGTGATACTATAAGCTAAAAGACGCTCTCCCCTCAGGGTATCAGGAGATGAGAGGAGAATTTTCTTCTTATTATTATTCATTATATAGATTATGAATTGATCTAGATGATGAGATCATGTGCAAATGGTAACCTTGTTGGTTAATGATTTTTTTTTATTTGTGAGCTTTATAATGTTACAACCGATATGAAAATGAAAAATTACCTGGTATTCATTTTTCAAACCTCTATCCGTTCCTAAGATCTTTTCTATCTTTATTCTTTTCTTCTTCCTTTTTTTATGTATATATGAGCTTAACACTGCCATTTGTTTGATCCGAATATCAAAATGGTGCTCATTTTTGTTTCTCAGTTGTTGAAGATAATCAATATCAAAATTCATTCACTCTTCTTCACTTTCACTACTAACATCGTCATCTGAAGATGAGGAAAACCCATTGTGTGCGGTGCTTCGAACTTGGCCTGGGGAGCCGTTTTGGCTCAAGGGTGAAGCACTGTCAAGGATAGCTAGTTTATTTTTTATTTTTTCTATCTGCCTACTCTGCTCTTCTTGGCTTAATGCCTTTGATCTCCTCTTTCTGCTGCCCGCACTCGTAGGCGACAAGGACGAAGTGTCTCGAGTAATACCTGAAGTACCGTCCAACCCGTTAGAAGCACCGGAGGAACTTTCATACTGTCTAAAGAAAGTGTTGTACAATGTTAAGATGGTGTGATTATCCAAAGTGTCGAGGTCAAGTTCTACTTCATCGTCTTCAGAGATATTGGGCATGGATTTCTTTATTATGTCAATTGCTTTTTCCAGTTTGGAAGTTGGTAAATCATTGATCCTCTCCGTAATAATACGTTTCATATCGTACGATACTACTGTCTTCAGTTTATTCTTTTTATCTCGCCTACCTTTAGAAGAAGCGGTCTTAGAGCCGCTCCTTCCCTTCGATCTTTTGCCACGTTTCTTTGATCCACGTGCTAACCGCCTCTCCTTTCTTATTTTCTCCAGTTCTTGCTTTTTTAATTGTTGCAATTCCACTTTCATCCTTGCAAGTTGTTCTTCCAAATACTGTATAGCTGGATTTGTGATTATAGTTTCATCGATGTCGGACTCCGAGTATTCAGATTCGTAATCATCGTAGTCCGCTTGGTTTCTCGAATCTTCATCGGAATAGTAGTCGTCCAAATTAGGTCTGTCCGCCCATTTGGAGTTGAAAACTTCTTCTAGACGATGACCCATCATATTAACGATTGTGCCATCCGGATTAAACGTGTAGCAGTTTTTAAATACCAACCTCACATCTCTCTCAAAATCTTCCATCGACTGATACTCCCAGTCATTCAATTTCTTGGCAATTGTACCCAAATCCATTGGCTCTTTGACATAGTCGAAATAAGTCGGCAAATTCATAGAAACTGGGTCTACCGGTTCCAAAAACGGGTAGTTGTAAGAAGCGTGTTTCTTTGCCGTCAATTCCTTTAGCACTCCCTGACAAAATTTCATTGCTTGCTGCAGTCTTTTAGACTTAGGTTTCTTCGATTCATAAGGATAGATGTCCTTTGATTTCGGTGGGTGTATAGTCCTTTTGGGCCTCCCATTATGAGTTTGAGCTCGCCTAATTACAATCGGGGCATCTTCTTGGGCACTGGATCGCCGTCCCTTGGTTATCACAGGTGGAGCATCCTTGGCAGGCATATTCAGCATATGCTTTTCGAAAGAGGCCTGAATGTTTCTTGCCATTTGTGATATGCCTGCATTTGGGCCGTTGAACCTAATACTGTTGTTGACCATTAGATTGAAATCTTCCGTGATTTGCTCCGGAACTTCATATGCACCTACATTCAACTTTCTCTCTATAGTAGACAAATCCATCGGCCTCTTTATGTAGTTGAAGTAAAACGGAATATCCAACTTCACTGGATCAACAGGTTGTAGAAAGGGTCTTGCATCCTTCAAGCGCTTAACGGCTTTAATTGCTAGTAACGCATGTTTCTGTTGGTGCTTTGGTATTGGATTTTGAGGGAGATTGTTCATATCAGGCTCTGGGGGAGGAGCAGGAGCAGGTTCCTTTGGAGCCTCCATCGGAAGTTTTGCTTTTGAATCTTCATCTGCATCCTCTTGTTTGGTACCTTGCTCTCCTCCTTCTTTCTTTAACCCATGCTGTTCCTTTTCTGCGCCACCTGCGGTGGCGATATACCCATTTTCCTCATTAGCCGCCAAGGTGGCGCCTTCAATACCATTCTCTGCAAGTTGAGCAGGCGTAGATATTGGAGCGTTTCCATTCAGTCTGGCCTTTTTGAGATGCAATTCGTCGTTGGCGGGGGTCTCGTCCTCTGCGAGCCCATTAGAAGAACCCCCGTTCACCTCCTGAGCCTGATCCATAGGCCTCTTTAGATTACTGGAAACGTCGCCATTGACATTACTATCATTGACATCCACGTCGTTCTGCACGGGTGTGATATCAGTCATTACGTACGTTTTTCAGAGCCGTTGAGATTCCACCGCCTTTTTAACTTGTTTACTATGGCAAGGGAGAAAAAAAAACAAATGATTTGGGAAGGAGCGACCCAGTAGGCAGAATTAAGGGACAAGAAAAACCCGCTTTGTTTAAATACTTCGCGACGACGCGCAACAAGCGACGACGGCCAACGTTGAGAGTTCACGGAGCAAGCTTGAACCTACTGCGCACACAAAGTGCGCGGGGCTACCGCCCCGGAGGCACGGATGGACACATCTTCAAGAAGAAAAAAGGTGCTGGGTAATGCAAACACGAATAGAAGCAAATAATCATAGTACTTCCTTCCCCCGGCTAATAGCACCCTGCAGTGTGAAACAAATATGGCAAAAGTGTAAATCCAAGCGTCTGATACAAACTAGATGTTGATTCGTTTTCAAGTGGTTAGCCAAGTACCAGAAGGGAACTCTGTGTACGCATGTAGTGAACTTTCCAGACACACCGGTTTGCCAAATGCCTTTATCATAGCCAATTTGCGAGAATCAAATGTGACTGCGCGCATTTCAAATTCACTTGTAGCTACTTGTTATTCGAGGCCACTCAGAAATAGTCCCATTGTTCTAATTGTTATGTTCATTCATTCAAGATGCGATAGTAACCTGCCCGAAGTCCTTAAGATTTTCTCAATACACTTTTCTCCGCTCCTAATCCTCCCAGCTGTGCTTATTTTAGTATTCTTAGACCCATACCTCACGTTCATAATTGACATCCGTGCATTTCCCAATTCTCGTCCTGCAAAGGAAAAATAACCGCGCTTACCCATCAGAAATGGTTTTATGATACACGTATACTTGATTTTCTATTTAGGAATCTCTGTTTGCAAAAGAGCTGCTCTTATGTTTGGGAACAAATACAAAGTTCTCGTCGGTTTTACCGAAGAACAGATCACTTAACTTGATCCAATCATTAACATCCGTGCTACCCATTAGAGTTTCAAGTTCATCTCTCCCACACCAATTTGGCGGTCTCTCATTCAATTTCACAGGGTATCTCTCACAAATACCCATAGGGACATATCTATGAAAAAAGGACATGAACTCGCAAAAGAATCTACGGCATTGAGAAATACCGTATTCATCAGTGCCCCAGTGTTCCATAGAGAACTGTGCATAATCTTTCAAAATTTCTAATCTTTCTGTACTTGTCTTGTCTAGATACTGCTGTGAATCAACCTCTTCAAAAATCCATGGCTTGATCAGGGCTCCACGAGCAACCATAACACTATCGATATTTTCATTCCCGTTCAAATAGCGGTACCAGTCTTCGAAATTGTTGACATCACCATTCCCGACAAATTGAATCCTGTTCTTGGAATCCCTACATTCCTTGCCTTGTTCTGTTTCTTTGAAATCCGCTTCGGCGGATCTCAAAGTGTCAGCTACTTGACTCACGTATTCCCAATCCGCAGACTTAGTATACCTTTGTTGCCTAGACCTACCGTGTAAGGTAATTGCCGCCACCTCAGTTTCGTTAACCAGTCTTTTCACTAACCCTTCCGCGATAGGATGACCTTCCTTTGTACCTGTTCTGATCTTAACCGTGATAGGAATATCTTTCGATACGTAATTCATTGCGTTTAAACAACGAATCATTCTTGCAGGGTTATCAAGTAGTGCACTACCAGAACCTTGTCTGTACAATAAATCGATGGGGCAACCAGAGTTTAAATTGATTTCGCTGATTTCACTAACCGAATCTGCAAGTGCTTCTGCAGCTTTTGCCGCTTGCCAGGCTTTAGAACAGGCCACTTGAACACCGAATCCAGGAAACTCTGATTTATGAGCTTTAGGTAACGCCCACTCTGAATTAGTACCTTGAACCAAGGGAACGGCCAAAGCCATTTCCGAATATGTTACGTCTGCACCTAATTTTCTCATTAGACGACGATATGGTAAATTGCCTACGGTTGTTAGTGGCGACACAATTTTTTTATGGTGCAAATCCAATAGTTTTTTCTCTTGAGCAAAATAGCGAGTGTCCTTATACTTCAAGTACACTTCACGCTGTCTCATTCTATGTTCTGACAATTCCTTGGTCCTCTGTTCGACTTGGGGAGCAACTGGTTGTTCGACTTCTGGATCTTGTTTCTTTTGCTGCGGCGTTAACTCAACTTCTTCCTCTGGCTTCACAGAATCCCTACATTCTTGTTGAAAAGAGTCGATGATCTCCAATACTTCGTTACTTTTGGTGAAAGGGAATCTTCTTTTTATAAGATCAAGTTTTCTCTCCGGTGAGATATGGTTTACCTCCCCTTTAACGGACCATATTGTTTGCGCATCTGGATCAATTTCCTTCGTTGATATTAAGGTGTTTTCTTCCTTGTTTAAATGAGATGATAAAAATCTACATTTGAATCCCATGGGGCAAAATCCCAATGAGTTAAAAACTGGACAAGTGGGAAAAATGTCGCTTTCAATTTCGGGTTTTTTTGTCGAAAGATACAAATCGATATCGTGAACGAACCTACAGGTATCACCAAATGAACATTTGGATATGTTTCCATGGATTAAACGTGGGCACAAGACATTCTGTTCTTTAACCTGTCTGTTATCTCTATTCTTGTTTTGCCCACGCTTCCTACCTCTTCCGTTCTTGTTCTTTTTATTGGTCCCACCGCTACCTGACAAATCGTTTACCATTCTGTCGGAAGACATTTCCTCATCATAAATGGCGATTTTCTGAGATTCATTCCGCTTCAATGGCAGAATATATTCGGGTTTGATATGAGCAATACCTTTGGACCAGGAAGTGTCTTGCCTCTTCACGGCTGAGTCGTCGTCGCCTACAATAGAGCGTTTATCGGCGTTCTGCTCCATGAATAATGTTCAGCAATTGTAGTTTCTCCCTAATCTGTGTCAATATTGTTTCATCAGTGTTCATGTCATCACTACATATTATAACTAAATTCTCCATAACTTTAACCAAAGCTTATGAAACTTTTCAAAAATGGTGCACGGGCTTTGTTTATATTAAACTTTCCGATGTTTTTCGGGCTGCAATTCTCCTACCCGGATTGTCGGTATTAAGTCTCTTTATCCCGTGTCGTATTACCCGACAGCTTTCTGCGGCTTATTCTGTGGACCGCCGGTACGGGCGGTGACTGGGTGCCGAACAGTGCGGCGTTCCCGTGTGTGCGACGGTGGCCTGCGGTAGGAAAAAGAAACAAAACGCGCCTACGTCGTGCAAGGGGACAGAATTTTGTCAGTTACATAATAAGGAGCAATTTCGAATCAATTGAAATTTGGAACAAACGGGCGATGCATTCGTTAAAAGGCGACTTTGTATCAAATAACGTCACTATCAGCCATTGTCACTTGCCACTGTCGCCTGCTACCGCTATTGCCATTATAATTTGCTTTTGCATCGCCACCGATTTAAAGCTTTCCAGGCTAACGTACGCATTTTACCTCTCAGGCCCTATCTCTTTCTACCTGTCATCCCTATATAACGTCTTGTACATTCTAGTGGCTCCGTTAACAAGGTTTGACAAAATTTACAATTAAGAAGGATAAGCGCTAGTCAATCTAAGCATTAAGTTCGCTTACAAAGAGAAAGAAACTAGTTATTTTCTATTTCTATCACACATCTGTACTTCTTCTCTGGTGATTTCCCATTTTTCTAATTTTGATCGACTTTACGGTGAGTTAAACTACTTCTTTTTATCTCACATCACATTTAGAACAAGAAAGCAAGGAGAACAAATCTAAGGGAAAAAAGCACCACGGTACGTTCATACTAAGTTTATAATATACTGGTTGTTTTTGCCTTTTGACATTTTACTATATCCTCGAAACACCATATCTGGATTTATCTATTATTTATCACTTCGAAGTTTCTTTTCTAAGGCGTTTCAGATTAATTGTCATTGAAAGACACATTCATAATCAGCATTTTTCTTTTCTTCGAAACAGGAAAAGTTTATACGAGTATGGATTTCACAACAATGACTATGGCAAGCAATATGGCTACTACTACTGCTACAACTGCTACACCGGCACATGCATCTATAAATTCCTCATCAAACTCTAATATTGATATTGATTCGAATCAGAATACTCCTTCTATCCTGATAAATAACAATTCGGATTCTTCTAATGGGAAAAACACAGATTTTAACGGCGTCAATAATATTCACCAAAAAAACATCACGAACAATACAAACAATGTTCATTTGTACTCCCCTAATATAATGGACCAAACACTACTAACTCCACAGGATATCGCCAAGTTACGGAGAGAATCGATAGCCCATTCTCAAGGGATGGGTGGTGTTTCATGGGGGTCTATTAGTGTTGGTTCTTGGTTGAGAGATGAAATTATTAGCCGCAGAGGTAGTATTGTACCGGCATCAGCAAACGGCGCTGTCGCCGCTGCTGCCGCTACCGCAGCTGCCACCACTGGCGCTACTAATACTTTGCAGATCCAACAACCCACTAAGAGGCCTTCTGTCTGTAATCCTCCTTATCATAGAGGGTATTCTATTTCTCCTCAGATAGCCTACACTGCTTATCTGCCAAATCTGGAAAAGCAATATTGTAAAGATTATTCATGCTGTGGTCTTTCCTTACCAGGTTTGCATGATTTGCTGAGACATTACGAAGAAGCTCATATATCCACTTCTCCTAATACCACCAATATGTCACAAATACCGATGAACTCTGCTGTTAATGCCGGTTCATCAGTTCGGATGACAAATAATAATTCTACTGCAAACTACAACCTACAGAATAACATGGCCGCTAATACGAAAAATGCAGCTCAGAAGACTAATAATATGCAGGCTCATAGTAGCAATGCAACTAATAATAACTCGATTAATAATATGCATGCCAATCTCCATAACAACATGGATTCCAACTCTACAATACGACAATCTCAGCATCCTCACCACCAGCAGAATATAATACAACAACAGTTGCAATCGAATTCCGTCAATCACTCTTCGGCAGCTGTACCAACACCGAGTGCAATGGGCTCAGCAACTGCGTCGTCCACGACGGCAAATCCGAATGTGATATCTATAACTGGGGGCCCTAACTCAAATTTATCGATGGCTAATCACTCTCAACAATTACATCTGAACGGTAATTTAGTCGATGCGGTTTCAACGAATGATGTGTTTTTAAGAACAAACAATTCTCCGTCAAGACACACTCCGCACAACAAACCAATTAACAGTAACAACAACAGTGGTATCAATATTAATAATAACAACTCGCACAATACTAATAATATTAACATGGGTAATAAAAACGTCATGGTGAATCGTCCACATACTTTCAATAACTATTCTTTGAACAAAACGTCCAGGAATCCTATTCCACATCAGTCAAGAAAAATCGATCCCCATCAAACGGATTTGTCACCTCTGGTACTTGTCCAAGATATAGATTTGAGTTTCATGGATGATGATATTTTGGGCCCCGGTAACCACAATACCATGAACTCTACCGTAAATCCAACTGCAAATCCTCACAACTACAATACTTTTCATTCTTCTGTTCACGTGAAATCCTCTCAAAATATAGTCGATGACCAAGACATTGATGACATAGACGATGATGATGATGTAGACGATGATGATGATGATGACGATGACGATGACACGGAAAACGGCTCCACTTCCAATGGAAAATCAGTTCATAACAACAATTATAAAATGCCTCAGCAAGCTTATATAGATGATCCTGCGAGAAGGCTCTATGTAATGGATCATGAGGAACAAAAACCTTTTAAGTGTCCAGTTATTGGTTGTGAAAAGACTTACAAAAACCAAAACGGTTTGAAGTATCACAGGTTACATGGACATCAAAATCAAAAATTACACGAAAACCCTGACGGTACGTTTAGCGTAATAGATCCAGATTCTACAGATTCATTTGGTGATGGAATGGGCTCGGCAAAGGATAAACCCTATCGCTGTGAAGTTTGTGGTAAAAGATACAAGAACTTGAACGGTTTAAAATATCACAGGGGCCACTCCACTCATTAAGATATAATTTTCTTCATTCAATTGCTTTAGTATATCTCATTGAATGAGTATTCTACCGTTTTTGACCCTTACATCAAGCGCCTGCTCTTTTTTCTTTTCGTTGTAAACAATTTGTCTGATCATTTTGGAATGAAAATCCATGTTGAAGCTGCGCTCTTCAACTATTACCATTAATTTAAAAATAAAAAAAAGCATATCTATTATCATAAAATGAACTTATAATAGAATAACATCTTTTTGTTTGTCATCATTTCCCTTAGATACTCCATCATGAAAACGACTTTTGCTCTGTCTGATCCCTCCTTCTAGTATCGTGATTGTGCGTTTTTTACTATTCATTTTTACTACTGTGTTTTTACTATATATTTTTTGGCTTTACTTACTTCCTTCTGTTTTGATGTATTAAAAACTATTTTTATTCTAAGAAAAGAAACTTTCATCTTCTTATTCAAGTTCTAACTCCCAGAAAAAATTTCTTGGGATCCAAATTTTTTTATATTGTATTGTTTATCTGCTATTCTGTGTGTCTTTGAGTGGAGTATTATTGTATGTTTTTGCCTTACTTTTCTCGGGTACAGGCTCTCTTATTGAAGCAGTAGAAGGATACCTCGAAAGTACAGTTGCACTTGTTCTTTGGTACCTTTTCTTTTCTCTTTTTGCGAAGTTGTGCGTAAGTCACAGGAATTACATATGATCCCATTATGAGACCATGATTTGGTGAGGGAAGTTTACAGAGTTTACAGAGTTTACAGGTTTTTGGTGGTTAAGAAGTTTATTGTTTTGTTAATAATTTTGACCTTTAATTTTATATGCCTGAAAATATAAATTTATTCGATATCGATAATAATTCAATATTATTAACTTGAAAAGTTATTCTGCTTCAAAGGTTACAATCATATCATCCAGCGAGGTGTTAACAAGAAAGCCAACAACACCTATTATGTCGTATGATTCAAGACACGATCATTGAGGACTATTATATAAGCAAGACGTTTCGTCATCCCTACAGGAAAATTCCATTGTTCAACTAGTACCAAAGTTGCTCTTTAGGAAGGCAAGAAAAACTACCTTACCATGTCCTGCTGCTATGTGTGTATTTTTAAAAATCTAGAGGGAAAGTTCTTAAAAATATAAATGCGCGTAAGGCAGAAAAATAAAGACATATTGCCATAAATTATCAGAACACGAATTCAAGGTTTCAACAAAATAGGATAAAGTGAATAGGAAGAATGAAAATCAATATATCCCGTCCATTACAGCTTTTGCAATGGACTTCATATATTGTCGCCGTATTTCTAATACAATTGCTAATCATTCTTCCTTTATCAATCTTAATATATCATGATTTTTACCTGCGACTATTACCTGCTGATTCTTCTAACATAGTTCCCCTTAATACTTTCAATATTTTAAATGGCGTACAATTTGGTACAAAGTTTTCCCAATCCATCTCAACCATTCCAGTAGGCACAGATCTACCGCAGACAATAGACAATGGCTTATCGCAGTTGATACCCATGCGTGACAATATAGAATACAAGCTCGATCTAAACTTGGAGTTTTACTGCCAAAGTAGAACTGACCGTTCAAATCTAGACAATTTGTTAATCGATATTTACAGGGGTCCAGGTCCCATATTGGGTGTTCCAGGAAGAGGGGACAGCAAAGATGAAAAAGTCTTTCACACTTCTAGACCTATTGTCTGTCTTGCACTAACGGATTCCATGTCGCCCCAAGAAATTGAACAGCTAGGCCCATCTCGCCTAAATGTCTACGGTGAAGAATGGCTAAATACAATAAGAATAGAGGACAAAATATCGTTAGATTCTTCATATGAAACGATTTCGGTGTTCTTAAAAACTGAAATTGCCCAAAGAAACTTGATAATATGCCCGGAAAGCGGTATTAAATTCAGGATGAATTTTGAGCAGGGATTAAGAAACTTAATGCTTCGAAAAAGATTTTTATCTTATATTATAGGCATTTCAATTTTTCATTGCATAATATGTGTGCTTTTTTTTATAACAGGTTGCACCGCATTCATTTTCGTTAGAAAGGGTCAGGAAAGATCCAAGAAACATAGCTGATAGAATTGTATTTCTCGCTATATAATTTTAGAACCTAGCTGTTATTTTCTAAGTAAATAGCTGCTCCAGCATTTTGCATCTTCGCCTCAAATAAAAAAATGAAAAGATGATCAGCGAAAAAACTCAAATTGAAAATTAGAGATGCTTTGAAAGTCATAATTCATATTCTAAATAAAGATTCCAAAGTGAATGCTCACAATGCCCATTCCATCCGGTAATGTGGTGGTACCGAAGCCGAAACTTACCACTAAGGAAACAGATCCACTGCATATAATAAAGACGAGGCAAAAGACACATGGTCGGCCTGTGACCATTGCAGGCCCAATGGTTCGATATTCCAAGCTGCCATTTCGTCAGTTGTGCCGGGAATATAACGTTGATATAGTTTACTCCCCCATGATTTTAGCAAGAGAATATGTCCGTAATGAGCATGCAAGAATCTCTGACCTTTCAACAAATGATAAGGACACCCCACTAATCGTCCAAGTAGGTGTAAATAACGTGGCTGATCTACTAAAATTTGTGGAAATGGTTGCCCCTTACTGTGATGGTGTTGGTATTAACTGTGGATGTCCTATAAAGGAACAAATCCGGGAAGGCATAGGTTGCGCCTTGATATACAATCCCGATTTGTTATGTAGTATGGTCCATGCTGTGAAAGATAAATATGGCGACAAACTGAGGATTGAAACGAAAATAAGAATACATGAAGAGTTGGACGAAACGGTGGAGTTATGTCGAAGGCTATGTGATGCTGGGGTGGATTGGATTACGATCCACGGCCGAACACGCAGAACTAGGTCATCGCAGCCAGCTAACCTGGATGCAATAAAGTATATTATCGAAAATATCAGCGACAAAAATGTGCCTGTCATAGCGAATGGGGATTGCTTCAAGTCATCTGATTTGGAAAGGATCACTAAGTACACTGGTGCATCTGGTGTCATGGCTGTACGTGGGTTGTTAAGCAATCCAACGTTATTTGCTGGGTATGAAACCTGTCCTTGGGGCTGCATTGAAAAGTTTTGGTACTGGGTTCTAGAATTTGGTGGCTTACCCTTCCAATTGACTCAGCATCACCTGTATTGCATGCTTGAAAATATGGAGGTGAAGAAATCACTGTTAAAAGAAATGATGAACCTTAAAAACTACATCAGCTTGATCGACTGGTTTGATAAAACCTTCGACTTCAAGCGTTACGGCGAAGATGGATTTGGTAAGGCGGTCGAAATTCCTTATAAAATTAATGGCTGTGTATAGAGCACCGCACCAATGATTGCGAAACAAGAATGAATAAATATTAAATTACAAAAATCTAATAAAATGTGGTACTGAAATCGTATATATTTTCCTTTGTCATTTAAGAGCGTATACTCGTACCCCGAAAGCTGCTCCGTTTGTGTAATAATATAACCTAAAACAAATAAAATGCTTATGAGATGGACACTATTTTTTTTACAATCTAAGCATCTTCTTCAACGACGACGGTTTGTAAACCCTTAGCAGAGGCGACCAGGACAGGTTCGACGTAAGAGAACAATGGGTTCTTGGCGTCTTCTTCTTCGTTTCTCTTTCTTGAGATTCTCAATCTTAATCTATATTCAACACCCTTAACACCTCTCTTCCAGATGGCCTGGTTCAATTCTGGGGCTAGACGGACATCATCGGTACCCATGTGTAATTTGGCGAACTTCTTGATTTCCTTGACAGCTCTTGGAGCTCTCTTCTTGAAACTGACACCATGTAACTATATTAATACCAATTCAGGATTGGGCTGTTAGTAAAAAAGTCGCTATGAAAAGGTGGAACTCAAGCATTAAGCCATGAATTGAGGGCAAGCGTCATTATGGTGTAAAGGTGAGTGTGCAAATAGCAACTTGAGGAGAGATGAAGCACTGCAGCAATGGATAGAAGTCTTACAGCCCTTGCATCACGCACTCCATACAGTGACCTTCTTGTATTCCGGAATTAAACCTACGGCTCATCATTGGAAAAATTAAGTTTGATCTATACAGATTTTGCATGCTATTCCTCTATAATCTCGCTTGTTGGCTTTTAATTACTTCCCACATGAAGACAATGCTAATTTCGACATACTCTTTTGTGCAAGTTGATGGTGTATTCACGAGTGACAACGTCTTTTAAACCGGCCATTTTCAAGTAATTTTGTTTATTCTGCTCGTGCAATTGAAATTAACCTAGAGTCAAGCGTATGTATAACCAAGAAAGCCTATTGACAATGAAACTGGTCAAATAACAGAGTGAATATGTACACGCAAACTACCATCGCGAAGAGCTACAAGCTTGCAAAACAACGTCAGAGCCGTCTGTCGCATTACCCTCGGTTTCGCGCGCTCCCAATTGGCATTTGAAGTGCCAAGTTCAGTCGTGAGCACATTCAATCAGAGGGTCGTCCCATACCCAGTAGAAACCCTACAGCTTCCAGTTTAGCTATGAAACGGACCAGATGAGCAGCACGGACGCTAGAGGGAAGTGGGCTCTTCCCCCTAGCTCCAGTGAGAGGGACGGAACGGGCAGCTTTACCTGAAAAATAAAGCATTCTAGGCTAGGCTGTGCAACTAAGGTTTTTCTGCGCTTCATCCAGGAAAAAATTCAAGAAAAATGTAATATAAAATGTGGGTGTACAGATGTGTAAATGCACAGATGTAAAAATAAACTCAACGAGGAAAATAAAAACGGCATGGGAACTATCTGGCGGCCCTATGGCGCAAGGCTTTGAGCAAGTATCCCCAATATGATAGGAACGGATTTCATTCCGAGTCAAAAAGGAAATAAATAAGAAGTCACCTTTAGTAAAAAGTTCAGTATGACAGATAGTGACATCTCAACCGGCATCAAGGGCTTATTAAGGTCCACCAAACCTGAAGCAACACCTTTGTAGATTTCTTCTTTCCCCTCGCCTCCCCCACACAATGCTTCCTCTCGTGACTAATGCTATCAGCGCGCGTTTCTTTTTTTTTTCTTGCTAGTATTTTTCAACTTCAAAATGAAACGATGCATAAATGATAGAAACATTGAACTTTAGTAAACAATAGGAACAACCACCGGAGTTAATATTTTTTTCTCCTCATTCCTTGGTCGCAAAAAGGTGTGCTGTATAATTCTTATTGGAATATTTATAAAAACAAGGAATACACGAAAATAGGACGCTAGTGCTCAAGTATTCTTCTATACTGGTACTTCAATAGGCCTTGCCGTATATTTTTTCCATTAAGGTCGTTAAAAAAACGAATAATTTTGTACGATAAGTCCAATTAAGAAAATACAATATTCAAAGACTAACGGTTTATTATGGCAGCTTCTACTTCCAAGACTCCCAAAAAGAACATCAAGAATACCTTAACACATACTTTACAAAAATGGAAGGAAACATTAAAGAAAATTACTCACGAAACGTTGAGTAGTATTGATGACTCTAGCGGAAGCGATGAGAAAATAGAGGCTCTGTTCACTGTGTCTCAACCTGCAGTTGTAGCCTCAAAGGGTACAGACAGAGATAGTGGTGCTTCTATGTCGCAGGTAGGGGGAGGAGTCAATAGTACATTAGAGATGAAGCTCACGGATGAAAGTGAGGAATCTAGCTCTGCTAATAACACAACCACAACTGCCTCGCATACTTTATCGAATTCGAAGAAGTCGGTACAGAATTTCGAAAACTATAACGTAGTGGAAGAACGCATAAAATTAGCTCAAATAAGTAAGGCGCCGTTTTGTAATGCTGAAAAAATCTGGAAACGAAGAAGACAGCTCTGGACGCAACCCACAGAACAGAGCGAAAGTGCTAATAATGACGGAGCTACTCGAAGGGAGATTTTTCAAGCCATACCTCAGGAATATTATGCTCGTGTTTACAAGAAACTGGTCGTGGATGATAAACCATTGAGAGAGCCATTAAACCTGGAAGATGCTTTGCAAGTCATAAATGCAGGCTGGACGGAAACAAGAAAGTGGGCTAATGCTGCCAAGGGCATGCCATGACTGCGTGAGTTTGTGTATTCGGTCAACGTCATTTATACTTTGCCTTGTAGCATCCTTTCCCTTCTCCAAATTTGCATTATACAACTTTAACTCAGTTAAAGAAGTTCATCATTTACTTATTCTTCTTTTTTCCTATCCCTTTTTTCAAAACCTTATATATATGTATAAAATACGTATTGACTCATTTCATTAATAATAACATATAATAATAATACTAATTGAAAGATATTGAATTTGGCCATCCTTCATTTCGAATTGCGATTCTTTTTTATCAGTTGGTACGTCATTTCAATGATTCGGAGATCCCTATCCACAAGCTCCGCTTCCTTTTGTAATGCTTCGGTATGTCCCATATATGGAGTGTATTTTTCTAGCATGTAGGTAACAGGCGAAACACACTTGTTCTTAAATGAGTCGTCATGAAGTCGCACCAACTTCTTCAACTGTACATTTAATATATATGATTGATTATTTTCAATTTCTTCCAACGTCTTCGAGGCTTCTGTTCCATGTGGAGAGTTGATTATTTTGTCGACCAATCGGTCAAGTTCTTCGGTCCTGTTTGGCATTTTTACAGTCATCCAGTTCGCACACTTTGAGAACGTAAAGAACACTTTGTCACTGTCGATGACCCATTGAATGTGAGAGGGACCCTTTAAGAACACTGCAACGAACCGAATGAGTAATTCAGAGTTACCCTCTCAAAAACACCATAGGAAAAAGAAAAATATACAAATTTGTCTTAGTAACATAGTTGTTCTATATAATGCTTACGCGGTGGTGACAAAATTTGCCACTCCCATGCAAAACTTGACAAGATCATCCAATCTATCTTCGTTCTTATGTACATTCTCCCAATTTTGAAGAGCAATGGCAATATCTTGATTCTTGTTGTTGGCGTGAATAACATCGCCGTGTGCCTTGAACAGTAAACTAATAAACGTTTCATAGAGTTCAAAATTCCTATTGCTCTTCAATCCTTGTGTTAACGCATCGATGAACCATACAATTTCATCAAATGGCTCAAAGGAATTCAATGATCTTATCTCTAAATCCACTGCGGCAGGCGAGAGGTTTATTAGTGTAGCCAGCAATAATGAATAGTCATTAGATTGTGAACCCTCTCGTAATTGCTTTGTAAAATGTGATTCAAATCCTAACCTTCCTGTGACTCTAAATTTATTCATTTGCTCTTCTGCATCTAACTTCTTTTGTGCTTCTTGATCCCTGCGATGGATTTCTTCTGGTGTTTCATGTGCTATACCTTCTCTTCCAGAGGCTTCATCTCCAACCTTTTCTCCAGATAGTTGTAAGAAAAATGGAAGCTTTTCTGATTTCTTTGGAGCTTCCTTTGGCTTAGAACGTTGTCTGATAACGTCCAAATGAAGCAATGTGTTCATCTTACTTCTCGGTCCTATAGATAATGTCAACAGATCCTTATCGATCTGTTCCAATGATGTATAAGTGGTGAAATCAATATCATTTAGGTCTTCTCCTTCATTGCTTTCTAAAGCCCCCGACAGCATCGAGTCATTCCCCCTAACAGATGTGCTAGGTAAGGCCATTCTTTCAAATTCAGACTCATCGATAGTTCTGGTCGAGACTGCCTTGAATTGCGCTCTGTTGGTCCAGATACATATACCATTACCGGTAACATGTGTAGTGGCAAGCAAATCACCATTTGGAGAAAACTTTACATTTGTGGCAACATTATCTACTATGATACCATCGATGCATCCTCCGGTTGGAAGATCCCAAGTCCTAATGGTGGAATCTAGAGAAGCAGAAACAATCCAACGGCCTTCAGGAGAGAAATCAAATGCAGTGATCCTGTTACTATGACCCCATAATTGACGGACAACCCTTTGAGTAACTGCGTCAATAACCACAATTGATAAGTCGTCTAAAGCCAAAGCAAATAGATCAGAAGAACGATGATAGACCATTGAGGTAATAGGAGCATCCAATTTCAATTTACCCAACAATGTTGACTTGTTGAAGTCATAAAAACCAACGATACCATCTAGTCCACAAGAAACCATTTTACGATTCATACCGTCTAAGGCTATACCGGTAACTGCCCTTTTGTGCAATTTATACTTTTTACGGAGTATACCACTTTGCATATTATAAATGGTAATGGAACCATTAGAGGATCCGACAAATCCAAAATTACCACATTGAGAGATGGCCACAGACTTAACAAATCCATCATCAGTAGTACCAAAAGTCCACCTACCAACTCTTTTATTTCGCATATCCCAGGTTCTTGCAAATTTTTCATCCTTATGTGCAGTGACAATATTTTCCCATTCACCTATTCTAGCATTTTCAATTGCAAGCGCTACTATTTCAGGAAACTTAGCTTTGATTGTACTACCACCTACCCTGCCGCCATCTTGCTTCTTGTGTAATCTTTGAGACATTTCTTGTGATTGTGCATCTTTACGCAGAGAAAAGGCCCAAAGTGATCTATCTTTGGATGCTGATAGCATGAAGTGTGATTGGGAATCAGCAAACGCAATGCAGGAAGGTGGCTGAGAATGGCCCCCTCTGGAACGTAAATATCTTGGTGGTTGAACAACTACATCACCGCTTCCCTGGGATAATGACGGGTCGAAGACGTATTCTTTTAGCGAATTGTCACCACCTGATGTAACAATAATAGGTTGACCATTCAAAAAAGTAGCCTCAGTGACACCACCGTATGATTCTCTGTGAATGTTTTTCAGAACATGTATTCTTGAACGACGGTCCAAATCATAGAAGATTAGATCACCACTGCTTGTTCCTACACTTAAATGGGAAGAACCATCGGTCCTAAAACTCAATGATGAGACTCTTGATTGCGGAATCCTAATTGTGCGGACTTTCTTACCTTTTCTCATATTAAACATAATAACCTCACCGGTAATCGTACCTAGGGCAATGATATCCAGGACTGGTGCTGGTTCAGCGGTCGTAATTTGGTCGGGAAATTCGTTCGATGTGTAAACAAGCTTCCCAGTTCTGACGTTGAAAAGCAAAACGTTGGATTTGGTAACCACAGTTAATTTATTCAAATAAGTTGCCAAATGTTGTAAAGACACAATTTCGCCACCTTGAATTTCAGCAACGGTAAGTTTAGTATAGAATTCTGATGGGTATTTATCTTGCGAATCGGACTTCTTGAATATAAAAATGGAATTGTCATCGGTGGAAGCGCAAAGATAATCACCAAATACGCACAAATGCTGGACACTTGCGTCAGTTTCTAATTCAAGCAAATGTTCTTCAACACCCCTCTTGTAAATACCAACCTTGTTTTCATATGCTGCGTACACGTAGTGAAAGTGTGCAGATAATGCTACAATTGGAGATGGTGTTTCTTTCTCGGAAACAAAAAGTAAATGTAAGGTATTCGCATCGTATATTTGAAATGTATTTCCAACACTTGTTACAATGTAGAAGGTAGAGCCCAACGTACCAGTAGCAAAAGGAATACCATTACTAACATTACCAATAATCCTGAATGGGGAAAATACTTTAGAATTTTTCCCTTTACTTCTTACACCTTCTTCAACTTTTCTTTTTTTCAAGTCGATAGACATGGCGTACTTTTTTAACAGATTACAGCCTTAGTGTTCTCTTATTGATAGCTTGTGTTTCGATATATTTATTGTGCTTGAGATTCATTAAATTTTCATAGCAATCTCATCGCGAATTTTTTCTCAAAATTTTTCAGTCAAAAAAAAAAGAGCACGTGCTCAAAAATGTTTCTTGAAAATCATTATTTAAGATAGGAAGAATACAATTAATCACTGAATCAATATATTCTACCATTAAACTACTGACGGAGCACTTCATAAAAATTTAGAAGCACCTTGTAGCATACTGATTCACTGCAGAAGGTCATGAGTGGGATAAAGCAGGAACTAATTGAACCGGATGGGGTTCCGCAACAGGAGGCTAGAAGTAACTCACCTAGTACACCTTCTGAGATGTCACCCCTTTTCTTGAACAAGAACACACAAAAGGCTATGCAATCTATTGCTCCAATATTAGAGGGGTTTAGTCCCAAGACATCAGCTAGTGAAAACATGTCTTTGAAATTGCCACCACCCGGAATTCAAGATAATCATAGCGAGGAGAATCTCACTGTGCATGATACACTGCAAAGAACCATAAGCACCGAATTAGGAAATGGAAACAGTGCTAATAAAGTTATGACCTCAAGTTTAAAGAAAGTTGATAGTGATTCAAAGTCGGAAACTGATCCTGAGGGTCTTCCCAGCAATTCTAGTATTGACAACGAAGCAGGTAACATGAACTCTGCCTCCAAGACCGGATCACCTCATGCACCTCAAGGAATAATGGATATTGAGCAGGCCAATGTGGGAACTAGCTCGGCACCAACATCATCTACTTCTTCGCGCAAGTCCTCGACTAGTCATCCAAAGCCTAGGCTACCGAAGATAGGGAAAATTGGGGTATGTGCAATGGATGCAAAGGTGCTTTCAAAGCCGATGAGACACATTTTGAATCGTTTAATAGAGCATGGTGAATTTGAAACTGTCATTTTCGGAGATAAAGTGATTCTAGATGAAAGAATCGAAAATTGGCCAACATGCGACTTTTTGATATCTTTCTTTTCTTCAGGATTTCCCTTAGATAAGGCAATTAAGTATGTCAAACTACGGAAGCCTTTTATCATCAATGACTTAATAATGCAGAAGATATTGTGGGACAGAAGACTATGCTTACAAGTATTAGAAGCCTATAGCGTTCCAACACCTCCTAGACTGGAAATCAGTAGAGATGGTGGTCCCCGAGCCAACGAAGAATTAAGGGCAAAATTACGTGAACATGGTGTAGAAGTCAAACCTGTTGAAGAACCGGAGTGGAAAATGGTGGATGATGATACTTTAGAAGTTGATGGCAGAACTATGACTAAACCCTTTGTTGAAAAGCCCGTTGATGGTGAGGACCACAACATTTATATCTACTATCATTCTAAGAATGGGGGAGGTGGTCGTCGTTTATTTCGTAAAGTTGGTAACAAGTCTTCTGAGTTTGATCCTACTTTGGTTCATCCTCGTACTGAAGGGTCTTACATTTATGAACAATTTATGGATACTGATAATTTCGAAGATGTGAAGGCTTATACGATTGGAGAAAATTTTTGCCACGCTGAAACTAGAAAATCGCCTGTAGTTGATGGGATAGTTAGAAGAAATACTCATGGTAAAGAAGTTAGATATATTACTGAGTTATCGGACGAAGAGAAAACCATTGCTGGGAAAGTCTCCAAAGCATTTTCCCAAATGATTTGTGGCTTTGATCTACTTCGCGTTTCTGGTAAAAGTTACGTCATTGATGTCAACGGGTTTTCTTTCGTAAAGGATAACAAAGCTTACTATGATTCGTGTGCCAATATATTAAGAAGTACTTTTATTGAAGCCAAAAAGAAAATGGATATGGAAAAGAAGAATCTGCCCATCATTCGTGAAGAGAAGGAACAAAAATGGGTATTTAAAGGGCTGGCTATCATTATACGTCATGCTGACAGAACGCCAAAGCAAAAATTCAAACATTCATTTACTTCGCCAATTTTTATATCGCTACTAAAAGGTCACAAGGAAGAGGTTGTCATTCGAAATGTTAATGATCTAAAGATTGTTCTCCAAGCTTTAAGAATTGCGTTAGACGAAAAAGCAGGAAATCCAGCCAAAATCAAAGTGTTAGCAAATGCTCTAGAAAAGAAGCTAAGTTTTCCAGGTACTAAAATTCAATTGAAACCGGTTTTAAATAAAGAGAACGAAGTGGAAAAAGTCCAGTTTATTCTAAAATGGGGTGGTGAACCCACTCATTCTGCCAAATATCAGGCGACTGAGCTCGGAGAGCAAATGAGACAAGATTTTGACTTATTAAATAAGAGTATTCTACAAAACATTAAGATATTCTCATCATCTGAGAGACGTGTTCTCCATACAGCGCAGTATTGGACCAGAGCCCTTTTTGGAGCCGATGAATTAGGGAGCGATGAAATCAGTATTAGAAAGGATCTTTTAGACGACAGTAATGCTGCCAAAGACTTAATGGATAAGGTGAAAAAGAAGCTGAAACCGCTCTTAAGAGAGGGGAAGGAAGCTCCTCCACAATTTGCATGGCCTTCAAAAATGCCGGAGCCATATTTAGTGATAAAGCGAGTGGTTGAATTAATGAATTACCATAAGAAAATCATGGATAATAACTTTGCTAAAAAGGATGTCAACTCGATGCAAACAAGATGGTGTACATCCGAAGATCCCAGCTTGTTTAAGGAAAGGTGGGATAAACTTTTTAAAGAGTTCAATAACGCTGAAAAGGTCGATCCTTCTAAAATTTCTGAATTGTACGATACTATGAAGTATGACGCTCTTCATAATAGGCAGTTCTTGGAGAACATATTCGATCCAGGGCTTCCAAATGAGGCTATTGCCGATGAGCTGGGCAGTCACTCTTTGGTTGACCGTTACCCAATTAACGTTCTCGCAAAAAACAATTTCAAGATAATAGACAGCCATAGTATGAATAGTTCCAGCAAGAACAGCAGTAATAGTGTTGGTTCTTTAGGTTGGGTTCTGGAAAGTGGGAAAACTTCTACGGCCAGAAACCCCAAATCTTCTTCTCAATTCGATGAGCCACGCTTTATGCAATTGCGAGAACTGTATAAGCTGGCCAAAGTGTTGTTTGATTTTATCTGCCCCAAAGAATATGGTATTTCAGATGCAGAGAAACTGGATATTGGTTTGCTGACTTCGTTGCCTTTGGCTAAGCAAATACTAAATGATATAGGAGATATGAAAAACAGAGAAACTCCAGCTTGTGTTGCGTACTTCACCAAAGAGTCACATATTTACACCTTACTGAATATCATATATGAATCTGGTATTCCAATGAGGATCGCTAGAAATGCCTTGCCAGAACTCGACTATTTGTCGCAGATTACTTTTGAACTTTATGAAAGCACGGATGCTTCTGGCCAAAAATCACATTCCATTAGGCTGAAAATGTCCCCTGGGTGTCATACTCAAGATCCGCTAGATGTTCAATTGGATGACAGGCACTATATCAGTTGTATCCCGAAAATTTCCCTGACGAAACACTTGGATATGGACTACGTTCAACAGAAATTGAGAAACAAATTTACCAGAGTGATTATGCCTCCGAAATTTACACCTGTAAACATTACGAGCCCTAACTTGAGTTTCCAGAAACGCAAAACCAGAAGAAAGTCGGTATCTGTTGAGAAGTCGAAACTTCCTGCCTCGTCTGGATCTTCATCATCTACTTCAGTTAACAAGACATTAGAATAGTAATCACACCCAATTTTCAATTTAGCAACATATCACTAAATAAGTATTTACTCAACTTTTTCAAAAAAAAAATGTATTAAATTTTTGCTCGCGATCTTTAGCTCCGGAGTTTTCGTTGAACCCTTAGACGAGCAAATTAGCGCCATAAGGATATACGTCAGAGCACATTAATTAGTGACATGTGGCTATATAAAGAGCAACCTCCTCTCATAGACTTGACGTTCATCTTGTTCCTTTCTTGCCACTTCGGAGACCATCAAAAAAGAGTAAGGGTAAATATACACACGTTTAAGAATCGAACAAAAATGAATATGGGAGGTACTAGCAGCACTGCTGCCAAAAAAGCAACCTGTAAAATATCGATGTTATGGAATTGGTATACAATTGATACGTGTTTCATTGCTAGATCCTGGAGAAATGACACCAAAGGTAAATTTGCTGGTTCTTGTATTGGCTGTTTTGCACTTGTGGTGGTAGCTCAATGGCTTACTCGTTTTTCAAGGCAGTTTGATGTGGAACTATTAAAAAGGCAGAAAATTAAGCATTTGGCTAGCTACTCACCAGAGGAGTATGTTGTTAAATGTGGAGATGAGGATGCTAAATCTGATATGGAAGAACTACAAGGCTTCTACAACGAACCAAGTTGGAAAACAACTTTAATTTCTTTACAAAAGAGTTTCATTTATAGTTTCTACGTTTGGGGTCCAAGAAGATTGAATGAACCAGAAGACGACTTGCTAAAGAAGGTTTTATCATGCTGTACATTAGTAACGCCAGTTGATCTGTACCCCACTTTTTTAGACCATATGATAAGAGTTACAATATTTGTACTACAGTGGGGACTATCTTATATCATCATGCTGTTATTCATGTACTATAACGGCTATATCATTATTAGTTGTTTAATAGGTGCTATCGTCGGTCGTTTCATATTTTGCTATGAACCTCTGGGCTCATTGGGTTCGAGTGGATCAGCCCAGGGCACAGTGAGTTATGATAAAGAGAGTGACGATCGTAAATGCTGCTTGTAGAAAGAAAAAAATGAAGGAAAGCCTAGAAAGGTTGTTTGGAATTTAGCCTTTCCTAATTTTTCATAATTAGCTAGCAAAAGTTACTATTTGTAACAATTGCTAAAAGTTAAATAATAATTCGTGTAAAAATAAATAGTTAATGCCACAAGGTGTTCATATTCGGTAATCGCATATTTAGGATTCAAGACGATGTGAACATATGTAGTTAATGTAAAACTACAATATAATAAAACATCCATATGAAGAGAAGTAAAAGTGTAGGTCGGGTAATGAGCATTGCTTGCTCGACGTGTAGTGATGAAAAAAAGTGAAAGTTCATTTAACCGCATAAGAAGTGCAAAGATCCTAAACTGATATGGAAATCAATGACATTGATCGGTTTTGTGCTGTATGGATTTAGAAGCAACTAGAACAAAGTTTAAGAAAACTGGAAAGAAGGTACTGCCTGCTAAATCATTTGAAGAAATTGTGCGGGCTAATAGGGATGTTTTGAAGGAATCGGTGTTTCTCTCAAATTTATTTCAAATTTTACAACCACATGTCAATAACATCAAGAAAATACGATGTCTTGCAATTGGAAATTTTAGGGAGGATTTTCCTGCGACATACCAATTCACTCTTCTTCTAGAGATTATTGATTACATAAAAAGCGAGGACGACAGGGATGTCCTTATTTCCTTATATGACCCAATATTTACTAAAGAAGAGATACAGTACTTGAAAAGTTTAGGAAGCAGGTGGTTAATAGAGGAAGAATTTTTAGAGAGCGATGCAAGGGATTATGAATCTGTATTATATTTCCTTCCCCATGCTCCTTTGGATTTGACTGAGAATATACTATCATCACAGCGGCCACACTTATGGCTAGCAAATAATATGATATCACACACCGATAGATACACTAAAGCAAAACTTTGTGAAAAATACCCTAATTTAGGTAAGCTAGTTCATTACTTGCAGCCTAACACTGCGCTAGAAGGTAAGAAACTCCATGATGTAGATGATTTTGAAACATTCATTCCGAAGAGGAAAAGAAAAAACAGAAACAACTCTTCCAAACTCAAGGTCAAACTGCCTGAGATAGACTATAATTCAATAGCAACGAAGTTCAAGTCCTGCCAAATACTCACAGATTTTGATGAAGGAAAGTATTTGAAGGAAAAACCCTGGATCAATTCCTTCTCTGATTTGACGTTACATGCTATAGAGTATTAGCATGATTACTTACTACATAATAATATATAGCTGAACTATAACTCCAACCACATTGTAACCTGGCGTTTTACCATCAATAGCAACCTGGGGGCGCGCTGATGTATTCATGGGGCTAGAGTTGCAGGCATGATTGCATGTACTTAAACAAAATAGGGAAAGGACACCGGCTTAGTTACTGGATCATCAAAATAGAGAGCTGAATAGCGCCTAATAAAAGAGCGAAGTTTAGTTTTACCTACGAAATCTAAACAATGACTTGAATAATAATAAGAGACGACACCATTAAAGCTCCATGGGGAAAGGACACAAATGAAAATACCGCTTTTACTGCTGGTGGTTATCGCCCCTGTCAAGGATACTTCTCGGACCCGAACAACGTTACAGCTCAACCTAAAGAAGGCTAAATACGACAAGGGTATTTACCCAAAGAGGAGGTGCTTCTAAGTTGGAACTAGTGCCTGCGAAGATCGCGTTTTTTAAACTTCGCGGGCGAATCGACAAATAAGGTTCTTCTTGCACTCTTTTTAAGATCAAAGTTGGGGCAGACAGAACGCAAACGAATCGTTGGATTGAGGAACCGGAAATACCCACACCTGAAATTCATTTAGGTCTTGGCAGAATCAATTATTCAAACGGCGCGATGCTCATCAAAGGAGAAGGTATGATTTATAGCAGTTTGTTAATTGGCCTCTAAACGCGTGGAGAGCATCCCTTCTGTTCAGCGATCCTTGAACTGTGAACTATAGTAAAATATTCACTTGCTCAACAATACGGTACTTAAATAATATATCCAACTATGCGGCTTCACCCTTATCTTAACGCCTAAGTTTCCTACAAATTTACCCTCTTTTGAAAGCACGAGAAGTTACATATGAATCAAACTTAACAAGACAAATATACTGCCTGCGTGTACCCTCTGCAATATACAAGTGAAACAGACACATCTCATCCATATTTCCTTTTTACGTAAGAAAACTAAAGTAGTAGTGCGGTGCCTGAGTTAGCGCTTGTCATCTGTCGGACAAGACATTTTTGCTAACTTACCTTATAGAAAGAATGATCATCAATTACTCTAAATAGCATTCCTTCATTGCGGCATCCTGTGACCCACACACCGCGCTTGGACCCGTTTTTTTCTTTTTTTTTTGTTGAAAAAATTCAACAGTTCCTGTCTTTTTTTTTCATTCTTTTTCGCCTTGCCTACTTTCGAGAATTTATTTCTTTTTCTTTAGGTAAGGGACCTTTTCAGCTGAGACACGGTGGGGTCTGTATTAATGACCATTCTGGCACAAATGCATAAGTAGTACCAAAATGGCGCTACGTCTCACCAAAACCGTTTTGGATGCTTAATTAATAGTAAAAGAAACTTGAATATATCACTTTCATTACCGCGGAAAAAGCTGAGCCATATTATTAGGTTTTTGAAATGTTCCCGTTGACGTATTTTTAGTGCAGTATATGTTCCGCGGATATTGCTTAGGTGTATTTGAGCGCTCTCGTACTGTCCTTTAAATTTCTGCAGCTCTCCGTCAGT
Source organism: Saccharomyces paradoxus (assembly GCF_002079055.1). NCBI lineage: Eukaryota > Fungi > Ascomycota > Saccharomycetes > Saccharomycetales > Saccharomycetaceae > Saccharomyces > Saccharomyces paradoxus. The sequence continues at coordinate 904,745 of NC_047498.1, forward strand.
CTCTCGGTAGATCCTCTCACCTCGCTTGGATACCGCCTTGAAGATTAAAGTTCCCCTCAGTACTCGTTTAGCCTGAATACAGCGTAGTATGGCCTGGTAAATTCCCTAGTTGCTTTTTTCTATACGGCGTGTCCCTGGAAAAAAAAAAAACTTGCCTATAGATCTTAGTAGACAAATTTAACTACGTCAATCTATTGTTCTGCTTAAAAAAAGTTGAAATTGTTAAATCCTCAACAAACTTATCGCTTTTCAAGCTGCTGCAATCACAGATCTTACACTTCTACACAGAATAATTTTTTTCCTGTAAAAAGAACGATAAATATATAAGCTTTTGGCAATCTGCCTGCACTTTACTCTCATTATGTCTTGGGGTTTCATTTACTCTGTAGTGGTTTGTAGATGCGATGCTGATACAGTAAAATAAAAATTCAGTAATAGATTCAAATCGTTACAATGAATTTCAAAATACTCCTCCCGATTTGTGCTTTATTAACACTTACAACATTTCTACTGACCATTATTGCCACTGCGGGTTCTACTTCGAATTATAAACCAATAACGAATATTTTCATCGGTGATGCTAATATATCAAAAATTAACGTTACAAAAGTTATGCCACAGGTTGGCCCAATTTTGACGGTATTAGGCTCTGCTCTAACCGCTCCAAATACAACTGTGGATAGCATATTTGGCGCCCTTAAGGCAATCGCTTCTACCGAGGCCTTGTCTCCTCTACTGCACTTGTTGTCTAACGCTGCTAACACTTCAGCTACACTATCATCTTTGACGCAGCTGGCTCCAATGGCTTTGGCAGGATCCAATAACGCCACTACCACGGCCTTCTCCGCTCTTGAAGAGTTATTGACCACCTCTAAAAACACAACCGAACTCTTGGGTGGTTTTAGCACATTGATGTCATCTATGTCAGCCAATGCTTCTTCTACTTCGACTTCCTTAGAAAACACCGTTCTGACCCTATTAGTGGATTCGACCAATCCTATTGGCACTACTGAGTCTTTGATTACTTTGAATAATATGACCACCGAAGAGAAGACAAAATTATCGCCTGTATTCGAGTTATTTGCAGCTTCCAAGAACCTTACTGCCACATGCGATGCGTTAGAAACCATAATGAACTCCAGCGTTCCAACTTCAACGGTTTCCTCATTGTTTTCTAGTCTAAAAACCAGTATTGAGGAAGGCGGCAATGCCACCGCAACAATTATACAGTTAGGCTCTCTTGTTCCTTCGACTTTGAAACCAGCTGTACAAGCTGTTATCACTCTGTTTGACGAGACTACATCTCAAAATACAACATTAACCGTATTGAGTACTATGATTGCCGAAAACATTACTCAGTCGTCTTCCGCCAAAGCTGCTATGGGTGCTTTGACTGACTTGTTAAATTATACCACGAACCAAACAGAACTTCTAACATCTGTGGAGAGTTTGGCCCTCTCCAAAGAAGCCGCTTCCTCTACTAATCAATTGGTAGCCCTTGACGAAATTCTTTCTGCAAGTGCTAACGCATCCGCAGTCGTCTCCCTGATCCCAACTTTGGAATCCCAATTGGCCAGCAACACCGCATTACTTAAGTACGTGCCATATTTGTTCAGTCTATTAGCTGCATCCAGCAACCCAGTATCAAGTTTCTCATCTTTGGTCAACATCACCAAATGGGCAGAAACTAATGCTGCTACATTTATGCCCATGCTGAAAATTTTAAGCTCTGCTGAAACCATGACGGCGATCACACCAGAACAACTTAAGGAAATGACTCCTTCTATCCTGGAATATTTGCACATCCCTGTTATGTACCGTTTATCCATTTTCACAATGTGCCGTGCTCACTTAAACAAAACAATGTATTCATGTAGTAAGTCGCATGCTGTTCAAAACATGGATTTCAGATCGATTGTTTACAATAATATTGAAGGATCAGACTTTAAACCTTATATGGACGCGTTGGACATCGGTAAAGACGATTTGCATTTAGATGGTGAATTACAAGACAGACAACACATGTATGTTCCAGCAGTAAAAGCTGCTTTGGCCATGAATTTGATGTGCATAATCACATCCTTCTTCTTCATGGTATGCTTGTTGCTACTAAGTAGACGTTCTGTGGTAAGTCAAAAACTATGGTTGGGATTGGGTTTTACTTCCTGTTGGATATGTATTTTCAGCGGGTTGGGTAGCACAATCTTTAGCGTCATCCTTAATATGATGAAATCTGGTTCCAAAAAGGATGATTATGATGTAATTATTTCTGGTTCTTCTCCATTTTATGGTCTAATGTGGTCTGGATTTGTATTTGCCGTCCTTGTGTTTCTCTGCATTGCATACTGCTGGTGGACTAGCAGAAAGGGAGCTGCCGTCGTGGAAGCTGAGAAAGCTATTCAAGAAAGTGATTCTACCTCCAGGATCATTGAAGAACACGAAAGTGTCATTGATGCTGAAAAAAACTTTGCAAGGTAAAATAATAAAAAGAAGAGCATATAATATCACCCTACAAATTTTTTCAATTCTTCAACCTTTTAATTTTCTTCATTATAATTTTTTGAATAGTATATAGACAATATATCTTTAGTCATATTTAATATGAAATGGAACACAAAAATTAATTAATTAACGTGCCTCTTTCACATTTAAATCAGTGGTTTTTCCTCAATTGGAGCATTCGCATATATGACGGTCGGCCTTGATCTCACACTACACCATAGAATGAAATTCAGTAGGGCTCCAACGACGGCCCCCCACATCAAACCCTGGTAGTTCCTACCAATGCTCATTGAAATACCATAGTCACTATAATTATGCTTTAGGATGTATTTGATGTATGAATAAGTACCCAAACATGAACCTATACTGACTAAAAGGGCAGCAAAAGCAAAGAATGAAAAGAAGGCACCACCCCACGCTAGCGGCCTTATATGGATGATCCAGCGCAATATGTTGAAAACCAGGTTTACAAAAGTCAAGACAATACCGATGAGGATGGTGATGAACATACACTTGACCAAATTGTTGTAGTACGTCATTTTACTCCTGAGTTTTTCTGGCAAAACAACATCTGCTACAGAATCTATAAGCTTCAGAGCCTCATTATCGTTGATATTGTCATACACTAATGACGTTAGATTGAATTTTTGGATACCGTTGGGCGAAGAACACGATTGTATGTTATGTGAAGAGTCAACCGTACAGTACGACCAAAGTCCTATGTTTATATATGCGGGCAGACCCAACGAGGACAGCGTAACTGAACTTAAGGAAGGGAATATTGTCGATACCTTCATCTGCGATAGATCCAATTCTGCACAGTAAATTTTATTTATAGGACTATAGTTTTTCGTTGATCCTGCGCATGCGATAATCGCCAATATGAGTGCCCCCAGCGAAAATATAGCTGCAAAAAATAACGTGAAAAAATTCCTCATGCTTATATCGTCTTTCGATGATGTACTAATTTTTTCTTAATAGTTCTATTGTTTTTACCAAATTTCACCACTAGGTAGCGATGTATACTCTTCTAGTTTCTTTTAGTTCGACTTCTAACCAACTGATCCAGAAGGAAACACTACTAGACATTTACTGACTACTGAGACATGGAAAAGCAACATTCTCGCGTATATATACTTCTCAGCCAAATTTCCTGTGAGAAGCGCTAAAAATATCAAGCTGGGCTTGGTTGATAATACGCCCGATCGGGAAATAACGCTCGAGGCGCGCTGCGTTCTTTTTTTGTCTGGCCAGGCCGGGTTGTCCCGCACCATTCAACGGCGGCTATCTGGTGATGTTGAAAGAGGGGCGAGTGGGTATGGCTCTGAGAGCCAAATGGGAGGCTGTGACAGGCTTCATAAGCTGAGTCCTGAGATACTTGGAAGGGCATACGCTGTTTACAGTGTACTTCATTGTATGGCTGACTCAATTGTTATGCGGGGTGAGACCGACATGTCTAGTGCATTGTATGTAAAAAAAGAAAAAGAAGGGTGGCAATGCACGGATAGGCTTTTGATCTGTGAAGTTCGCAAGACACACTGCTTTGCTTTCTGTATGCAGTGGAAATGAGGCGTAGCGACATACTAAGAAGCCTCTTTCATGTAGGAAAGCTTCGCCTTGTTTTCCAGACGCGCTTTTTTTAGGATTAACGAAGAGGAAAAAGGGTTTCACATGTTTTATCTGGAAAGATGGAAACTGAAAAACAAAAAAGCAGGAAAAAAGGTTATTCAGGATAGAATAAGGGACCTCGACTAGGAAGCAGGAAGGGGATTTCGAAGGTCATTCTTTTTTTTTTAAAAGATGGAACACTGGCATTATGTGGAAACTACGTCATCGGGTCAACCTCTACTTCGAGAAGGCGAAAAAGATATCTTCATCGATCAGTCTGTAGGCCTCTACCATGGCAAATCAAAGATTCTGCAAAGACAGAGGGGCAGAGTATTCTTAACATCGCAAAGGATCATTTACATCGATGATGCAAAGCCCACTCAGAACTCGCTTGGGTTGGAATTGGACGACCTAGCATATGTAGACTATTCCTCTGGCTTCTTGACCAGATCACCTCGTTTGATTCTGTTTTTCAAGGACTCCTCCAGTAAGGATGAACTTGATAAAAATGCGGATACAGCAAGTGCCGATATCGTTTCCACGTGGGTCTGCCCCATCTGTATGGTTTCGAACGAAACGCTGGGGGAATTCACCAAGGACACTCTACCTGCGCCCATTTGTATTAATTGCGGTGTGCCAGCGGACTATGAACTCACCAAGTCTTCTATAAATTCTTCTAATACAACAGACCCGAATACAAGCTCAGGTAGTCGATCCGGAGTAAACTCTGAGAATATTTGCCCCGCTTGTACTTTTGCTAATCATCCTGAAATAGGAAATTGTGAGATTTGCGGCCACAGATTGCCTAACGCATCCAAAGTACGATCAAAACTGAGCAAGTTGAAAACCTTTCACGACTCTAGAATCCATATTGAGTTAGAAAAAAATTCACTGGTTAGAAGCAAGAGCTCGCATTCGCCGTCATCGTCCTCACTTTCTACAGCATCATCCACAGAGTTCGTGCAACTGAGTTTCCGTAAATCTGATGGTGTTTTGTTTTCACAAGCCACAGAGAGAGCTTTGGAAAGTATACTTACTGAGAAGAATAAACATATTTTCAATCAAAATGTAGTTTCTGTGAATGGTGTAGACACGAGAAAGGAGCCGAACCCCCACGAGTACAATAATGGCATGCCATTCATAGAGACTAAATTGAGCAGAATTGGCATAGCAAGCTTGGAAAAGTCTAGAGAGAACCAGCTTCTGAATAATGATATTCTCTTCAACAATGCGTTGACCGACTTAAATAAGCTGATGTCGTTGGCCACCAGTATCGAGAGATTATACAAAAATAGCAACATAACGATGAAAAATAAAACAACGAACTTCCAGGACGAATCAACCTCAAGTGAAACAAAAACGAGGAGACCGCTATTAATACTTGATAGAGAGAAGTTCCTAAATAAAGAGCTGTTTTTGGATGAAATCGCGAGAGAAATTTACGAGTTCACGCTGTCCGAGTTTAAAGATTTGAACAATGACAATAGCAATACCAACTATATGATCATAACTCTGGTAGACCTATATGCAATGTACAATAAATCTATGCGTATAGGCACAGGCCTAATATCTCCCATGGAAATGAGAGAAGCATGCGAAAGATTTGAGGATCTGGGTTTAAATGAATTGAGATTAGTGAAGGTTAATAAGAGGATTCTATGTTTAACAAGCGAAAAGTTCGACGTTGTAAAAGAAAAGCTAGTAGATCTAATTGGTGATAATCCTGGTTCTGATCTCTTAAAATTGACGCAGATTTTGAGTTCCAATAATTCAGAATCAAACTGGACCTTAGGTATCCTTATGGAGGTATTACAAAATTGTGTCAATGAAGGTGATTTACTGATAGACAAGCAACTGAGTGGGATTTATTATTATAAAAACTCTTATTGGCCCTCTCATATATAAGTAATAAACGCATGGTTTAATTACCTGCTGATAATACTACATTCTCCCAGATAAATAGTTTACATATAAACACGCGGTTAAACGACTTCACTTCGTTACTTGGGATGACAATAATAACACATAGCGTAGATTACAAAATCGGAGTGGAAATATCAACCGGAAATAAGATATATTTTCAATGGCTGAGATACAACTTTCCCCCTTTCTTGTTTCAACGATATCCTCTTGAAATAAGTTCCTTTTCTAAGCTATGCCAGAAATAACGGACGACTTCCACATCTTTAAATCTTTTATTTTTGTCAAGTTCGACCTTTTCCACGTTCCATTGCTGCACGTGTTGTGGCACAGAATCACCAGCGAAATGGAAATAATAGCCTTTGCAGCGTTGAAATAATTCTTGTGGCGAATTCCATTGATAGTTATTAAATTGCCACGTATGGCCCGTAGTGAAGATAGCCACAACTCTGTCCCAATATTCTGGCTTAGTAAACATCCTCGTATTATCGACTATGATAAACCTAAGTGGTCTCGATATACGTTCAAAGTTTTTCTCTATGTTTACTAATCCATTTGGCACTGATGGCAAATTACGGGGATTCACGTATTTTGACTCCAGCAGAAACTGTTTTATATTTGCGACAGTTAAAATTGAAGATGCAGCTGAAGGAATCAAAATGATCGGATCTTTGCGAGGACCACCAGGTAAACCATTTGTTTTAGAAATACGGCCGTGTGCGCCCTTATGACCGGGAGGCAATTTAGATCCTCGTAAAGATCCTTTGATCGATTGTACTAATTTTAGTTCCGCATCTTTTATTAGATAACCAAAATTGATCGGCTTAGCACCGCGCAGTGCAGAGTTGTGGTCCACCAATACACGTTCATGTTTCATTGTTTCCACTACAACTGGATCGGACACTTCAAGATCATTTTCAACAGTCCCTGCAGCAGTTGATTTTGCCCTCGACAATCCATCAGTCGAAGATTTAGTTTCATTATCCGCTGTATTTACTTTATCGGAAGTTTGACCATTCTGACCCGGTGCTTTCAGATATTGAGACGATTCCGTATTCCCAGATAGCCAATTTATTAAATCAGTCCTTTGCAAGAACGAAACATTAGTTAATTGCTTATTCTGACAGTCTGCTACATAGTCTGCAGCACTTGAGTCCTTGTTCATCCAACAATGAACGATTATTCGCAATTGTACCAGTGATCCATCAATCTCAATTTCTGTTTCTTCATTTAATGGAAAACTATCTTGAGTAATACCATCACTGGACGAAGTTTCTACCACTGTTGCTTTCGTAATATCGTCGGTAGTCTGCCCCTCACTATTTTTTAGAGTCAGTTTATCGCCTTTCTTTAAGTGCTCTCTCAGTCTCTCCAATGAACTTGCCATTTTTTTTACTAGCCTGTTGCTCAAATTATTCTTCTATTAACGATAGTAACTCAATAAGTTATTTCGGAAACACGATTTGAAAGGTGTGGAGTGTTAGCTGAACTGAAGTGCTTACTTTAAACCTGTTCAATTGAAATTTTCATCCTTATGCTTTGAAAACAATATTGCATTTCCGGTTAACCGTCTCAATGTTCGATGAGGTGAAAAATTAGACACCAACAAAAAGCTACGTATTATTCAATGTTATAAAAGAAAATCCTAGCTAATAGGAGTATTAACAATAATCATTCAACTTATACTATATTCTACAACTACCTTCATTTATTTTTGGGTTAAATGGCCAAAAAAACGAAAAGTAACTCGAAAAATTCGACTCCAGTGAATGACGTACCAGTAGCTGCTGGTAAAAAGAAGGCAAAAGGAAAAAAGGGACAAGAACAAGAGCCAGAAGATGACAAAAGGGCCAAGCAACAAAGTAATAGAGCAAAGGTAACATCCACAGCGAGCTGGACAGGTAAGTTACCTCACACAATCTTACACGAAACTTGTCAGAAACGGAAATGGAATAAGGTAGAATATGATATGAAAAAAATAGGTGATAAGGGTTTCATTGCCATTGCAGTTTTGTCGTTTACTGACCCAAAGACAAAAGAAACATTAACCACAAGAATGAGCGATCCGACGTATGATAAAGCTTCAGGAAAAGGCATTGTTATTCCTCAAGAAACTCCAGTTGAAGCTAGACACATAGCTTCCACTATTGCGCTATATCGCGTTGCATATAACACTAACCTGCACATGATGCTTCCGCCAAATCATAGAAAAACATGGTACGCCCTCGATGACTTTCGCAAGGACAACCTAAAAACGAACGAAAAGCGTATAAACAAATTATTTGATCTTGATCCCTTCAAGACAATGGTGGAAGATAGGAAGCTCAAACTCCAACGTGAAAAGGACCAAGCTGCACAGAATAACCAAGCACAGAAAGAACAAGTTGCACAAACTATCCTATCCAGCCATAGCGGACTTTCTTCCTCCCGAAAGAATCCGAAAGAGAGAAAATCAACATCCCATAAACACTCACACAATCCTTCATTAGTACGGTTTCCAAAAAAAGTTTGGGAAAATTCTATATTCGTCGACCTTGATGAATCTTCTAGACAACTGATAGAAACCTCATTGAAAGAAAAAATTGATTGGCAAAATAAAAAAATTACCCATAACAATAACACGATCACTGAGGATCGGGAAGATCTTAAGGCAAAATTGTTAACTTTACAATTCAGGCCAAAGCACGTAGAGGAGGCCATGCTTTATAAAGATCCATTGTCTTTCTTATTGTTTAACTTACCAGAAGATGATTTGCCACCATTTTTTCATAAGAAGAAAGGTGATACAAAAAACAAGGTTGAAATATCGAATCTACCCTTATCGACTAGAATGATCATTGAGCGTTTAACAGAAATTGGCGTCTCCTCAGATGAGGCTTTATTGGCTTTACAACAAAATGATATGAATGAAAATGAAGCAGCTGGGTTCTTGACGAGGGAAAATTTACCAACTTTAAATAACAATACAAATGAAACTGTATCGGAAACAGAATCTATAGAATGTTGGAATCAAGAGCTAGAGAGCCTAGAAAGCATTTATGAGGGCTGCGTGATGGACACCAAGGAAAATTCTCACTACACGCTCAACTTAATCGAAAAACTCAAGATAAAATTGAAAGTATATAGAACCAAAAATTATCCTGCATCTTTGCCTGGAATTGTAGTTTCAACTTTTGATAAAAATTACAAACTACCTGATTATATTAAAAAGCAAATACTAACCAAGTTATTGCACTATCTCCAAGAAGGCAATCTAATAGGTGATATGTTAGTATATCATATTTATGAATGGTTAAAAGACAATATATTCGAGATAATTGATAACCCTGGCCCATTAGTTCCAGAATTAGACTCGAAGAGTACAATAAACAAGAGAAACATTCCAAACGGTAAGAAAAATACAAACAATTCTAGTTCAAGAAAATTTGTAAAGAATACCATCTCTGAAGACATGCTTTGTGTTTTAAAGGAAGAATATATAAAAAGGATTAAAAGCCCTGAATACAAAAATATGCAGTTAATCAGAGAACAACTGCCTGCTTGGAAGAAGCAAAAAGTTATTATAGATATTATCAATAAAAATGAGGTTGTATTGATTACTGGTGAAACAGGTTCGGGTAAATCCACTCAAGTCGTTCAGTTTGTTTTAGATTTCCTACAGAGGGAAGAAAGCGATTTTGGTAAAACTAGAATCGTATGTACACAACCTAGAAGAATCTCCGCTATTGGGCTTGCTGAACGTGTTTCCGATGAACGCTGTGTAGCTTGTGGTGATGAGGTGGGTTACGTAATAAGGGGTGTTAATAAAACCAAAGCTTTCACACGGATCAAGTTCATGACCACGGGTGTTCTTGTTAGGTTGTTACAAAATGCCAGGACGATGTTGGAAGATACAATCGTTGTTATTGATGAAGTCCATGAACGTTCCATTGATACGGATTTGATTGTGACATTAATGAAGAATCTCCTACACAAAGTTCGTGGAATGAAAATTGTTCTAATGAGTGCTACAGTCAACGTTGATCTGTTCAAAAAATTCTTTCCAGGATTAGCAACATGTCACATCGAAGGACGTACTTTTCCTATCACAGATTATTTCTTGGAAGATATTCTGGATGACCTGGACTTCAAAATCAAGAGAGAAAAGGCGTTATATTATGGTGATGATGATAACGCTGATGAAAGAAGTAATGACGACCAGTATTTGAAGCCAAGGGCAGATTCTAAGTTTTTTTCTTCTGGGCAAATTAATTATGATTTGCTTTGCCAAGTTGTAGAGCACGTAGATAAACGCCTGAAAGATGCTGACAACAACGGATCCATTATCGTTTTCTTACCTGGTGTGGGCGAAATTAATAAGTGCTGCAATTTGCTGGCTAATAAAACAAATGGAGTTGATTTTATAGTATTGCCCTTGCATTCAGCTCTAACTCCTGAGGACCAAAAAAGGGTATTTAAAAAATATCACAGAAAGAGAAAAGTTGTTGTATCTACAAATATTGCTGAAACTTCTATTACTATAGATGACTGTGTCGCAACTATTGACACTGGCCGTGCCAAATCGATGTTCTATAATCCAAAGGATAATACTACAAAACTGATTGAGTCATTTATTTCAAAAGCTGAAGTTAAACAACGTAGAGGCCGTGCTGGTAGAGTGCGTGAAGGTTTATCTTACAAGTTATTTTCTAAAAATTTGTACGAAAACGACATGATACCAATGCCAATCCCAGAAATTAAAAGAATCCCATTAGAATCGCTTTATTTATCTGTTAAAGCCATGGGCGTAAAAGACGTTAAGGCGTTTTTGAGTACAGCTTTGGATGCCCCTCCTTTGCCAGCTTTACAGAAGGCAGAAAGGATCCTAACAACGGTAGGACTTGTAGATGAGTTCGACAAGTCGCTCACACAACTAGGTCAATTTATCAGTTTGATGCCTGTTATGGATAGTAAGCATGGTAAATTGCTAATTTACGGTATTTTGTTTGGTTGTACGGATATTTGTGTTTTACTTGTCTCGATACTCGGTATTGGAGCTTTGCCCTTTATCGGAGGTTTTGAAAATAGAGAAAAAATAAAGAGGGTGCTATGCAAATATGAAAGTCGTGGGGATTTATTCGCAGTATTGGAAGTTGTCAAAGGTTACTTGAAAATCAAAGATCCAACCACCAAAAGAAAATACTTGAGGGACCATTTACTTTCCTATAACAAAATTAATGAAATCAAATCATCAAGAGCCCAATACTATTCTATTTTGAAAGATGTAGGCTTTCTACCGATGGGTTATAAAGCTGGAAACATCTCTGATTTGAATAGAAACGAGCGAAATTTTGATATCCTAAGGGCCATTCTCACAGGAGCATTCTATCCACACGTAGCCAGGGTTCAGCTGCCAGATGTAAAATATTTATCAACAAGTTCTGGGGCAGTAGAAAAGGATCCTGAAGCCAAAATGATCAAATACTGGATTAGAAGCGAAGAGTATCAAGACAAATTGGAAGAATATAAGACAAATAATTCGCAAGAAACGCAAAAAGTTGATTTGGAAGATTTGCCGTTACCTGCTACCAGGGCATTCATTCATCCAAGTTCCGTTTTGTTTTCAACCAATTCAGTAAACTTGGAAGACGCTAAATTACTCTCTGAAATAGAAGGTCCAATTTCTCGTCAGTCCAAAATACCAACCGTTGTAAGATATCCATTTGTGTTGTTTACCACATCTCAAGTTACTAACAAGTTGTATTTGAGAGACTTAACCCCAACTACCACATTGTCATTACTATTATTCGGCGGGGCGATCTCTTATGATATTGGAGGTACTATTCATTCACCGGGCATTATTGTTGACAATTGGCTCCCAATTAGGACCTGGTGTAAGAATGGTGTTTTGATCAAGGAATTGAGAACACAACTTGATGAGGCCATAAGAAAGAAGTTAGAAAGTCCCGATTATGCTAAAAAATCTCAAATTGATAATTCTGACGCTGATAAAACTCTAAAAATTGTTGAAAAAATTGTAGCTTCCGAGCAATAGTAACTTAATCCCACTGTAGTCCCTGTATAGTAATTACCATCTTCATTTCCGAAAAGGATTTTTTTTTTTTTTTGACTTATAGAATATCACAAAGTATAAAAGACTAACATAAAAAGTGAAGATTTTCAAAATTATTACGATCGCCTTTTTTCTCTTCGTTGAATAGGAACTAAAATCTCATAGACTATACACAGTACATTTGTCTTCGTCATCGCCTAAAGATCTAGTAGCGCTGCCAAAGTAAGAAAAATTAAAAAAAAGAAAAGTAATGAAGGATGCGAGGTTCGAACTCGCGCGGACAACCGTCCAACAGATCTTAAGTCTGCCGCCTTAGACCACTCGGCCAACCCTCCATCAATAATGTGAATGATGGAGAATAAATTATTACAACACCAAAGAAATACATAATATACTGAAAACCAACTAACCTACATCTTATGGGAGTGAAATTCTAATATCATCTCTCTAGTAGTATAATATCACATGCGGTGTAAGAAGATGACATAAATATTGAGAAACAGTCATCAAATTTAGTGGAAGCTGAAATGCAAGAATTGATAATGTAATAAGATAATGAATGACAACGTATAAAAGGAAAGAAGATAAAGTAATAACATTATGTTGAACTATCGATTCCCTTTTGTGGATTCCAATATCCTCGAGGAGAACTTCCAGTACAATCTGTACACCTAATATTATAGCCTTTAGCAACAATGGAATCCCAACAATCGTCCAATTATTCACGTATTTCTCACTTATAAGGCCAATATAAAAGGGCTTCATCAATTTAACTGAAGTTGAAATACAACGGTAGATGATGTAATGGGATCGTTGGATGGCGGCATATGAAAAGGAGGAGAAAAAACCATAATATTGCATTGGAATGCTGATTCCCTTTTAAGGATCGCCAAATCCGCAAGAATGAATGATCAATGTATCATACACACATACCGTTTTTCCCCTAATCAAAAGCGTAAGTGTTACACCCATCTAACCGCTAGAGTCATTTCATAGCTCTCCTGACTTCCATTAAATATAGCTTCTGAACGTGGGTTGAAAAGGCTTCAATTTCAATGTTTTTGTCAGTTAACTATGAAAAAATTAGGGCTGTCACCTTTAGAAAATAAGCCACCAAGATATTCCTCTGTCATCACATAGTTTTACATGTAGGCGATACTAGTTTAACTGTCCTTCGGCGTCAACTTTTTTTTTTTCGAGAATAGTTGCAGAGTCAAATTTCATTATTCGGAGAATTCCGATGAATCGGCATCGTCAGAGAAGGTATATAAGAAGAGATAAACACCTTTGAAAGATAGCACATACTTCGACAGGGTACTGGAAGCCAACACGTCACGTAGCTAATATTGAAAAATAAAATGGTACAAGAAATAAATTTAGGTTTGACATGTGATATGCATGTTCATGTAAGAGAAGGTGCGATGTGTGAACTAGTCACCCCCAAGATTAGAGATGGCGGAGTTTCAGTAGCTTACATCATGCCAAATTTACAGCCTCCAATTACCACACTGGATAGAGTGATTGAATACAAAAAAACACTACAAAAATTAGCTCCTAAGACTACCTTTCTAATGAGTTTTTATCTTTCTAAAGACTTGACTCCAGATTTAATCCATGAAGCCGCCCAGCAACATGCAATTCGTGGAGTAAAATGCTATCCAGCAGGAGTAACAACAAATTCGGCTGCTGGGGTGGATCCAAATGATTTCAGTGCTTTTTACCCAATTTTCAAGGCTATGGAAGAAGAGAACCTGATATTAAACTTGCATGGAGAAAAACCTTCTGTTCATGAGGGAGACGAAGAGCCTATTCATGTATTGAATGCAGAGGAAGCCTTTTTACCGGCCTTGAGAAAATTGCATGATGACTTCCCAAACTTGAAAATAATTTTAGAGCATTGCACTAGCGAGTCGGCAATAAAGACAATTGAGGATATAAATAAGAACGTAAAGAAAGCTGCTGACGTAAGAGTTGCCGCTACATTGACGGCTCATCACCTCTTTTTAACAATTGATGATTGGGCTGGAAATCCGGTAAATTTTTGCAAACCTGTTGCAAAACTTCCAAATGATAAAAAAGCCTTAATCAAAGCTGCAGTATCAGGGAAGCCATATTTTTTCTTTGGATCTGATTCAGCTCCTCATCCCGTACAAAATAAAGCCAAGTACAAGGGTGTTTGCGCCGGAGTCTACTCACAATCCTTTGCGATCCCTTATATCGCCCAAGTTTTTGAAGAGCAAAATGCTTTAGAGAACTTAAAAGGCTTTGTTTCTGACTTTGGAATTTCTTTTTACGAGGTTATAGATAACGAAGTTGCTTCTTTAGATAAGGCGATATTATTCAAGAGTGAACAAGTTGTCCCTCAGTCTATAAGCGATGGCAAAGAAATAAGTATCATCCCATTTAAAGCTGGCGATAAACTAAGCTGGTCAGTGAGATGGGAACCTCGTTGATATGCAACAATATGTAGACTCACTTGAGAGTATAGACTGTACATACATATTTATGGGAAAAATAAAGTAACCTTCCAATAGAAGTTGTAGATGCCATTTCCATGCCTATTGTTATGATCCGTATCTCTTTACAGATGCTCACAGCCAAAATTGCCGACGTGGCATTTTTTCTTTTGGAGTTTTATTTGTCAAAAAATGCTAGAATCTTGACTTAATCTTGCATATTAACATCCACATCTTGGGCTTTTTGTTTTTCGTCATGACTTTCTTCCTCATTATCACTTTCACCACCGTTATTCAGCACTTCAATCATCTTGTCATAAATTTCTTTATCTTTCGCACTCAATTCATTTAGAGGCAAGTTACCTGAACTCTTCTCTTGTAACCAAAAGAAGTACATTTCGTTAGATGAAAAAACTAAAGCAAATATTCTGCCACTCTTAGTGGATTTTATCGGAACCCACATCGTTTCTCCTGGAATCAAAATTAAAGAGATAGGATCAAGCTCTCTTCCAACTGGCTTTTCCGTAGGACGCCACTCAAAATCCCAAAATCCTAATTCTTCTTCTTCATTTGGTTTGATCTCGATCTCACCCTGAACTGGAATTGGCGTACATAGACGGGAGTCTTCGTTATATTCACAAAAACCAGCCCTAAACTTAATTACAGTTGAACTCATACTTGTCAACGCTATATTATGAAACCAAACTCACCGGCCACTTGAGTAGTTTTTTGACGCCCTTATAGAACCTAATCTATTGGACATAGTAAAGTAATTAGTAGCAAAGCTTTCGCCACCTCGGTAAACACAGATCACGTAATACGGAAGAATTTTAACTGAAATATATCAATAACGTATATCAAGGAGGGGATGGCCTGGTGAATTGGAAATTATATAATTGATTTAAGCAACCGGTTGCGCACCGCTCCAGTTTAATACTACTTCAATTGAAATTATAAAGGGCCAAAAATTAGTCATATAGAACAAGAATCGTGTTTTTCAGGGAGAATAACATTACAATGTCACAACAGGATTCACAGCGCTGGCTGCCCACAGATCGGCTAATATATGGTGTGCTTGTCAAATCTTTCCTCCCCTTGCAACGGTACCCTGAACTGGTATATGAGAACAGTAACTATGCAAACGTTTATGTGGGTGCTGAAATTTACGTTTTCGAAGAATCTGTGGATAGAAAATGGTGCAGAGCGTACCAGTGTCTACGACCTTTTCCTGAAGAATTCATATCGAATATGAATTCAGCGAATGATGTTCTGCCAGACGTGAAACCAAAAGTAGTAGTTTTTCCTAGAAAGTTCGTTCACTTTGAACCCGAAAAGGCTGTCAGCACAATGCCATTTTTTAAAGCGCCCAGTGCTGACGATTTCAAACCCTTGATTAGTAAAGAATGTGAGTCCCGTTCATTTTGTGACAGCCTATATGTTAGTTCTACCGATGATATATCAACTGGTAAACCAAGAAAGACACCGAGACCTCCGTTTCCTTTCTTCAGGTACCAAAAGAGGTCTTTTAAAGACGAAATGGGTCCTATATTATCTCTTATTTCGTCGCATGTTTACTCCATGTACTCAATCGGAGAGTTTTCTATATATAGAAAAATGATAAAGCTGTATTATGATTTGGACACTATACGATTTCGGTTATCTATGAATTTAACAACAGAGACTGAGAAAATCAACCTGATAAGAGCAGCAACATCCTTGCGAACCAAAATCGCAAAGTTTTTGTCTTCTACATACAGGAAGAATAAACTAATCGCTAACTCTACTCCAAGAAACCCGGATCCATATGGTTTTGAAGGAATTTTTGCCAGGGATATTGATACTGGCGAATTACTTTCGTACGAGATCGACAAACTTAGAACTTTAGTGTCATCTTCTATGCTTTGTGGTTTAACTAATAGCTTTCCTACTATACCTGTAGTAGAATCTGAGGATGAATCCTCGTCTAACGGAATATTTGGCACGGTTAGGTCGAGCATTTTGGTTAACTTGAAAGATCTGGCATGGGATCCCTCCATATCAAATCCCAAATATCAAGATCTTTCTATTTGTGTATACTTAAGGACTAAAGAAGAAGTTTTAACAGAATCTTTTACCATGACGAAGTCGTCCGATATGGAGGCAGCCCTAGATGAAATACCTGCAATGCTATTCAAAAACATTTTAGAAACGATAATGCATAAAAATAAAGTATACTTGGTAGTAGTACTGAAGGAAACAATAGCGATTACAACAGAAACTGCTCCGGAGATTTCATCCTACAATATATCGACCCAAGAGTCAAGTTCACATTCCCCATTTTCTCCGTTTAATTCATCCGCTGAGAATAAAATTGACCACGTGAAAAAGGGTTTAGCCGCTGGAGTTATTGACATATCTCCAGTGTTCAAATTTTATAACGGTCCATCAGTTGCAAATAAAGCTCAAAGGTTTAATCTTTATCTCTATAGCTCTGACTCTTCAGATTCGCATCATCTTAATCCTTCAAAAGATACGGATTTGGGTTGGGGCGGTTTAATTAATAAAATCATAAAAGATTCTTCGGAAGGTGTGTCTGTGAATCCTAGGGCTGTTTCTTTATCGGTAACTGTAAAGGAAATTATAGGCAAACAAGAAGCGGAGAAAGTACTCTCCACGTCTTTAGTACCGATAAGATGTATTCCCACATACTTTTATGATACCATGTTTAGTCAAGCAGAGAGAATTTATCTGAGCTTGGGCAGGGTGTCACTTTGTGGGCTTGCTTCAGCAGATACAAATATAGAAAACGTTACGGTTCAAATATCCTGTAGGAATAAAGCTGTGAAGTTTTGCAAAAATAAGCTTGAAGAGAGATCTGGGGACTGGAAATTCGTTTCAGTGCGCCCGAATGAGAGCATAGGGGAATCAATTAGGATAGAAGGGGTAGAGAACATGAACGAGGACGAAACATTGAGGGTGCTCGTATATTTGAACGGATTTTTGATGGCAAAATCAAACATACATATCAAGAAAAAGAACGAAATCATAGAATATAGAAAAGGTACCGTATTCCAGATAATGTCGTCTAAATCAGTACCTTTGATTCACTTAGAACTTGAAGCATCATATTTTGGTCGGAAATACAATATCAATCCCGCCATTGCAAATTTCCTGATCCTCCAAACCAAGAATGTTGAATTCGACCAGCAACTTAAAAAACATTACGCAGTTACATTGAAGAACCTGAACAACGTTTCATTTAAAGATTTGCTAAAACATTTTGACACAATTTTAGCACATTATTTGTTGCTTCTTGAATTGGTAAATGAAGCTGCTGATAAAAAAGGTCTTTCTCCAAGTTTACCCAGTATTGTATTCAGTGAATTCGTCAAGTTTTTAAACTTAATGTTAACACACCAAGAAAATTCTAGGTATTGGTTCAATAGGCTATACAAAAAAGTTCTGTCAAAGGAGTTAGAATGCCCTAATGTTGCACCGACACTAATAAAACATATGACAATAATCTTTGATAGGAGTCATTCTTCTTGGACTAGAACAGGAACAGCTGTCTGTCGAACCATTCTATACCTAATCGTACTGGCAATCGGTTCGTCTCATTCGGACGAAATGCCTAATTTCAGGGAGTTTTTTAGAAGCTTGCACAAATTTTTGATGCTTCCTGATGAGCCGATAATGGCGGACCAAATTTTGTTAATAGAAAGCTTTCCCTCTATGCTAGAAACAATGACTAATCATTGTAAGGTGGACGACTTGGTTCGTTTTGCGATCGAATTGTTTGAATGTTGCCAGGAAAAAGAAATAAATCAAAAAATGTACTCCAAAACTCTCTCAATTCGAGAAGAAGAGTACTTGAATGCAAAGTTTACTTGCCTGTTGAAATTGATTAACAAGAAGGTTTTGCGAAGGTATTTAACCACTACGGAATCTGTAGATAAACTGAGGTTGCAATTTTTATCTAAAACCCTTGAATGGGTACTTACACCGTATGCTCCAGGTGATGATAAACGTTTTCATGTAGAATCCTTGCGCTTAGTTAATTCAGTTTTGATTACAATAATCGAGGATTACAAACTTGACATGTTACAAAGAAACCTGATAAGATTACTACCATATTTATGTAAATCCTTCGTTCATTTAAGAAGATACTGTAAAAAAGCGCGTTTAATGAGGCCTCGAAGAGTCTTTACCGTGCTTTTTCCCAAAGAGATACCATGTAACTATATTCCGGTCGATTCCATAGTGAATGATGAAGTAGTTGTAGAGGTTCTTCTTGAACTGGCCATCATAATTTGTGAAATAGCGAAAATTGCATCACAAACGTTTGCCTCATATCGATCTTTCAGTGAAATCATAAATTTGTGCGATAAAGATACTCTTTTCCAATCCAGTTTTTATTCACGGCAAATCACGGATGAACATGTTTACACAATAACCAAAACAGTTTTTTTGTTTTTTAAACAAGATTGGTTCCCGGGAATGAAGTGGCTTGGTGTATCAGCGTTATTAGGAAGATCATCCCTAATATTGCTCAGTTTATGCAAGGACTACATCATAAAAAATAATTCACCTTCTTTATCAAAGGAGTCTGAAAATCGAGTCGATATGCGACTCTGGGCAGAATACGTAAAAGTCATACTACTAGTTTCAAATCATAAAAGTGCCTCCTTGACAAAGTTAGCTATCACTCCACGTAAGGCTGTTTATTTGATATCGGGCGACCTAAAGAAAATTTCAGCATATATCCTAAATGACTGTTGGGATGCCTTAGCCACTGGGCACTATAATGCCACTTACGCTAAAAAGTATGGTTTGGGGGCCTTGAGTGATTGCCAATTTGAACTGTTCGTTCATAATCAATTTTTGATACGTGAGATTTTTATCTTTGCTTTCCATAGACATATTGACGCAACAAGGATTTGTTGCAAAATATTATGGGGATTGGGGTTGAATTTTTGGAGGATATTTGGATCCTTGCAACCAGCAGTGAACGCATGTATTCCGGAACTATTCAGCGCATACCAAATCGGGAAGCTTCGTTTAAATGACTATGAATTAGAAAGATTTGTTTCTTGCTTGTTTTTTATGATGCATGTTCCGGATTCTGACACTTTCTTCCCTCCTTGCATGGACTTTTTAAGAGATTTACTTGGTTTTTTGCATATTGTGAATGAAATCTACAAAATACCCAATCAAGAGGAGTTTGATGATGATCGAACTGCACGCCACATAGAGATGTTTGAGTACTTGCTAGAAGCGAACAGACCAGAATTGTTCCATAAAATGATTTATGATTTGTTTATCCATTTTATTCAGAAAAAAGACTTTGTTCAAGCAGCTTTGAGTCTGGAACTCTTGGCAGGTACATACGCATGGGACTCTAATGATACTCTTGAGGCAATATCCTTTCCGCCGTTGCCCGAACAATCTTCATTTGAGAGAAAGGAATATCTGCTTAAGGAATCCGCAAGAAACTTTTCGAGGGGCCAAAAACCAGAGAAAGCTTTAGCTGTATACAAGGACTTGATTAAAGCGTACGACGAGATTAATTATGATTTAAACGGGCTGGCCTTTGTACATGACCAGATAGCGGGTATTTATACAAGGTTACAGTCCATTGATAGACTGGTGCCAACGTATTTTAAAATTTCTTTCATGGGATTTGGTTTTCCAAAATCATTGAGAAATAAATCGTTCGTCTTCGAGGGTCTTCCATTTGAACACATAACGTCCATGCATGACAGACTTTTACGAAGCTATCATGGATCAAACATTGTACACTCACAAGAAGAAGTGGATATGTTATTGATGAATCCTCCCATGGGAAAATACATTCATGTGGCTTCCGTCGAACCGTGCTTAAGTATATCAGATAACTACAATAGCAGTGACAAAAAAAGCTCAATCAACAACAAAGTACGCATGTACATTGAGAATAGAAATTTGAGGACCTTCAGTAATTCTCGACGTTTGCCAGGCGCAAAAGGAGTTACTGATCTGTGGGTGGAGGAATATACATATCACACTATGAATACTTTTCCAACATTAATGAATAGATCAGAAATTGTAAAGATTACGAAGAGCAAACTTTCGCCGCTTGAAAATGCAATTCGTTCCTTACAAGTTAAGATACAGGAGTTATATGGGCTTGAAAATATGTGTAATAAAACTTTGAAAGACCACGGTGATGTGAACGATCTATTTAGTGAGCTTTCTACGAATATAACGGGAACAATATCAGCTCCAGTTAATGGAGGTATATCACAGTACAAGGCTTTTCTAGAATCCTCCATATCGAAGCAATTTAGTACTGAGGATTTAGCAAGACTAACGCTAGCTTTTGACGAACTTGTTGCGGTATTAGGCCGCTGTCTAACGTTGCATGCAGAATTGTTACCGTCAAAGGAACTAAAACCATCACATGACCTTCTAGTGCGTCTTTTTGAAGAGAATTTTGCTGAAGAAATAGAAAGATATAGTCGTACTATCAGCGAGACCAATCCTGGCAGGAACAAAATGATTACCGCTCGAATAATTTCGCCCAAGAACCCCAATAAAAAGGCAAGCTTTTCTGGAAGGGATCATCACACCTCAGGATCCAATCACAGCCAATTTGTATTGGAACACAGCGACTCATTTGGCCCAAACAGTTTACTTTTTGGAAAATATTTAACAAGAACGTTATCCCACTCGTCCACTACGAGCAGCTTGGATAAAAGTGGAATTGCTTCCGGCACTTCAAGCACCTTCTTAGCAGGGCCACAGCCAAATACCAGCGCTGAGCTACAACACAAGTATGATCACTCACATTCCGGATAACAAATGTCGCAAAATTGTTCACTATAGAATATACGCATATGTAATCATTTATTTATTCATCCATGGCTTTTATTTGTAAACACATTTATTTCGGGCGGCATTGGCCACATTGTACGAAAAGAGGACATACTTTTTCCATATCAAAGTGAAGAACACAGTGACATGTTGCCTCAGTTCTCCTTCAAATACTCCTGAAATGATAAGGAATTGGCATATTGTGGATAAAATTAATGAACTATTGCACTGTATCGTCCCCCCTCCCTTGTCTAAGGATCCTTAACGTCGTAATTTAGTGTGTATAAGGAAGAAAAATCGTCAATTTTACTGGGCCAGATTGTCTCAGGAAGGTAAGTTCCGTTTTCCGCTATAAAATTCTGACGTTCTTCCTGGTCTTGGGCATCCAAATTCTGTAATTGTTTTTCGCAATCTTTCAAGATAGTTTTCATCCTGTTTGCCACTTCCTTTCTCCGCTTTGCTTCCAGAACCAAATTACCGTAGCTCTCTTCAAAATTATCATAAAATTCACAAAGTTCCTTTGTTGTTTGAATATCTTGTCTACAGGAATTCTTGAAGGTGTCAATGAGATTGGAAATATCTTTAAAGATTAATAAATATTCTAGATTTCGATTGAAATCATCTATTATTTCAGAAACTTCGCTGTGTATTTCAGTCTTTTCGTTTATTTTTGTTTGTAAGAATTGACCCAAGTTGAGTATTGATTTGTCCACATCGTCAATTATCTCATGCAGGGTTTTAGATATGTTGTATAATTCTTGATCGTCACCTTGTACCACCTTAAACAAGTCCTCACGTTCTTCGTTATCAATTTTTTTGTCTTGTAACAGTAGTGTCTTGTCAAAATGCTGTGTCAATGAATTCATTATTTCCGCTAAATCTTTTTCAAGATCCGTCAGTTCCTTGCTGAACTGCTCTGCCACATTTGTTTCCATCAGCTTATCTATGCCAAATTTACTTTGGAATCTTTGGGTTATGCCCGTTAATTTGGTATCGATCAGCTCCTTGTTAACTTTCCTAACCATATTCTCGTATTGAAGCTTAATGTTTTCAATTTGACGCTGAATCACTGGTACCTCCTTCAGTTTGTCATGCAATAAGTCAACGTTGTCCCTCGAGATGTAGTCCCCTAATTTGGAGGGATCTGTATTATCTTTATCTGTCATGATTAACTCGTTTACTATACCATCCAACCTTTTTACTTTAGAAGTGATTTCGTGTTGCCAGTAATTCATCTCATCAACCAGGACCACTAGGATAACTTGATTCCATTGTTTCTGAATTAGCTTCTTCCCAATACCTTCCCTTAAAATAGCATAAAGAAACTTTCCTTGCTGTCTGAGGCCAACAATTAGAAAATTGAGCTTTGAAATACTCAACTGCCAAGACGACAATTTTTTTTTAATATCTACGATCCTTAAATTAGCACTTGAACATAAAAGTTGAGCATCGGTCAACGTTTTTCTAGCATTATTAACAAACTTTGTAACATCTCCTTCGTTCATAGGTATCAAGTAGTTTGATATTATTCTCACACTGTCAATTTATTGTAGATTTATGTTACTTTCAAATAATTATCAAGTTAGGGATATCTTGCAATTTTTAATTCTGGGCCATAGAGCGCGTATCTAGTATTTACATTTTATTAAAACAATAACAAAATTCCTAATTTCGACGGCAATATGAGCAAGAGAGAACAAAAAACTTCAACCTCACTACGTTGAAACATGGAGGAATCGAATTCGAACACAGATGAAAAGTCCTTTTTCAAAAAAAGAAGAGTCGATCCCTATAATTATAGCGATGAGGAAGATGATGAATCAGTCATAGGTAGTGACACGGCATACGCCAATGATGCCTTGAAAACGAGTAATGGTAGCGTCCCAATGATCTCAAAATTGACAAAGACATACGGTATTGGGGCGAAGTTGCTTTCGAAGATGGGATATGTTGCGGGAAAAGGGCTTGGGAAGGACGGTTCCGGTATAGCTACACCAATAGAAACTCAAAGCCGACCTATGCATAATGCCGGTCTAGGAATGTTTTCAAAAACCATCACCAATAGCTATGACAGTGAAGATGAGGATCGCTTGAGCTCTGGTGATGAGGTGGTGGAAGGAGTAGAACAAGTCAAATTCAATAAAACCTCCACCGAAATTTTAGGCGAACGTCTGTTACATGATAGTGGCGATATGACTATAGTACAGACGCTGAGAGAGTTGAGGATAGCAGGGGTACAATTACCTGATAAGATCTTAAAAGAACTAGATCTTCTAAATACAGTACCAAAGTCGAAAAAGGACGCGTTTGTGGAGTCATTGCAAGAACTGCTAGGTATTGAAAGAAGTTTGGAAACTATTCGTCAGCGCACCTCTCCGTTAGAAGTGCAAATCAGAGAATATGATGGGCAACAGAGGCTCCTTTCCGAGTTGGAAGTTACTTTGAGGGACGAAAGTGGCCATATCTCCTTGTTTGATAAGATCAGTACTATTTTAAAATTATCCGATGACGAGCTCATAGACAGGTTAACGTCCACCTTATTGAGCAAAGAGTTATTAATAGAATTAGATGTGGATCATTTAGAAAACTCAAGTGACGTACTTAATGAATTAACACATATTATAGAGCTGCTGACGTATAGGATGGATACGGCGTCGAAATTTTTGAACAGGACACAAACAACAATATTTAAAATAATATATCCCAAACTTGAAAAATTCTGGAAAGGGTTTGATTTGACTAAATCTAAAATCGCCAGTACTATTACCTTACTGCTGGATTTCGAACAAGCGTTAAATTTTATTGAGTGTAGGGAGCATATTATGGAGGAATTTATCTATCCAAAGCTGTTACAGGCACTGGATAATTGGGAACTTTACGATCAAGAAGGACATGTTTCACCAAGAGTATGGGTCTTGGATTTTATGGTCCTGATTGATGATAAAGTCAAAGAAAAAATCGTGAACAAGATTGAAGCGAAATTTCTTACTTACTGTAAAAATTGGTACCACAGGGAATCATTTTGTATCACTAATGCTAATATTATATTTATTAGAGAACTCATCTGTGAAAAAAGGTATTACAGAATTTTATGTAAGGAGTTTCTTCCTAAATTTCTGGATGAGTTATGGGAAAGACATAACGAGCCTATATTTGAGCTAGAGGATTGGAAGGAAAAACAAGAAGAGGGAGAAAAAGATTCTGGATTCTTCTACTTTATGAAAAAACTGAGGAGTTATACCCATTATTTTCATCCGAAACAGTATGAATTGATGGTACGGGGAACTTTCAATAATATAAACAAAATCCTTTATCAATGGCATCTTTATAGTACAGTGAAGGACTTGCATAAGTCAAAATGGTGGCTTAATTGGCTGATGAATACGGTATTTGAAGACTCTTTACCAACAGGAATGGAACTATTGGAGGTCAGAAAAAGTTATACTATATTTGCCATGTCTGATAGACTCCACATTGATAAATCTACACTGGATGAAGATTTCGATCTGAGACTAGGTTTACGAAACTTGATGGAAACACAGGTGATCGACGATATCAATAGACTTGAACAGGTGCCTACTTATAGTATACAAAATATTCCGCTTGCGAAAGTTGGCAGTTCTTTTAAAGATGTGGTGGAAGACTACTGTTTGGAAAAAGGGTACTTGATCAGCAAAATACCGAATAGGTATACTCAACTGCCATATGGAAGAGATCGAGATTGTATAGTTCCTTTATTTGAGATCCGAAACGGGAGGAAGACAGTGGAAGTTGCTTTAAAACACGACATTCTTTGGGTGGAGGATTCTACTGGGACCTTTAAACCAATTTATTTATGGGCTCTTAACCTCTAGGGAAGTACTTATATAAAAGAGATGAAGTCAGGAATATTTTCAGATTAATATCGAAAAAATTAATTGATGGCGTTGTTTCGTCGAAATAAATAATAATTAAACCACCATCTTTTTACACAGTGAATTAATTCAAAGCAGGGCCAATCAAATCTCTCTATTTGATAAATGTTAGTATTCTGTCCCTGAGATCATTTTCAAAATATATCAGTTAAACTTTTGTATTTCGCTAGAGAGTCTTGTAATGAGCTGATAAGAGCTGAAGCGGATGGAAACGAATTTTGGATGGAATCAAATAGCATTTTTTTGCCAAAAACAAATGCAGCTGTTGTTTTCTAAGACGGAGTGGAAATAGTCGGATTTCCGATATATATTAACCCCAAATGAAGGGGCCAACTCACTTGATACTCATTTATTCCATGACTACCTTATGGCGCTGAATTCACTAAAAAAAGTGATTGAAGAAAATTAACGACCCCAGTGAGGGTTGAACTCACGATCTTGCGATTAACAGTCGCACGCCTTAACCAACTTGGCCATGGAGTCTTTTATTTCCGATATATGCCGAGATATGAAGATATAAAAAATGATAGAAATGTAATAGCTGCCAATAGTTCATGTTCAATTATTTATGTTTGAAAATCGCTACATGTGCGCCACCTAGCTCTAATTGAAGCGCACCACTGCATTCTGGAACTATTTCGGCACCTTCTAATGTGCGGTTGTAAATCCTGATAGACGCACCTCGGTATCTACCATCAGAAGAGCAGTTAATTGTCCCTACAACGCTTAAAAATGCACTCTCGCTAATGCGGTTTCTCAAAAAAGTCTCACAGTTTAATTATAATTCATTCAACCGTAGCATGAAATTATTTGTACTCAACCGCATCTCGATATAACAAGCACATCTCCAAAAGGAGGCATTTTCGCTTTTGCTCATTATGTACACTCCAAACTTGATACTCCCTTTTTTTTACTTATTTGTCCTGGTTCGGTTGAACAAGTAGTACAACTTTAAAACGGCCAATAGTCATAATGTAGTAGTAACGTCACCATAAACATGTAGGAAAACTTGCTGCTATTCCTCGTATGTCACCTCTCCAATTCTATGATATTTGTTATATGTATTACCCATTTAACACCACCATTTAATATTTCCCAACTTACTATGGAAGCGGCTTTAGCAGGTCTTGTTATGTACGTTATAGTTTATTGCCACTATCAACCCGCAAAACCGTAACAAATGTTTTAGCTAGTAGCGTAAGTTTCTACATCACAACTAGTGTTAGAAAATCAAATGAGAAAGCATGGAACAAATCAACAGGTACGATGAATCTCTTAATCCGTCATTCGGTACCCAAATACTGCCTTCATAGGCGATAGGTATGCGTTATAACAACTATTTTGAGTAAAAAAACCGTACCTTTACACAGATAAAGTATCAGGAGCAGTTATTTTGGAAATACAACCAACGTCCACGTGAGGTTATGTCGAAATTTCTTCAAAGTTACTCATGCATTTGGACATGCGTCAACTTTTTGAGACTTTCCCTCTAGTAAAACTAAGTTGGTTAACATCTGAATATTTTATCCTGATATAGGGGTGAATTAGCTGAGTCTTGATGATAAATCTGTAATCTCACAGCTTCCATATGGAGCAGTTTCTGCGCCGTAACTATTTGAAGTTGTTTTTGCTTACAGCTTCTTAAGATTTTTCTATTGTTCATATCGACTCGTCGCATGGGCCGCAATATAAATCATTTGAAGAAAACGTTAACACATCGTTTAAGTAAACAAATGCTCGAAAATGTCAGCGCGCAATATATTGTTTAAACTCCATTACTTGCATCAGTATTCATTCAAATATTATTGCTGGAGGCTTTAGTGGTTCTATATACCCCGCACCAGCCACTGTGATGAACAATTAATCGATACCATTTCGAATAAAACAACTAAACAAAGAAACATATTGAACGCAGCAAATCAACATGTATCGATATAATAAGAGTTCTCCCCTTGAACGGACACCAGAAAAACGAGTAAGTCGTCACGAAAGCCAGCGTAAGAGCATTGAATTGCCAAAACTGCCACCATTGAATACGAGGAACTCCTTTTTAGATGATTCTGATAATGGAACAGACAACATCTCAATTGGCTGGACGCCAATCAGCGATACCCAGCAGTTCCAAAGTCCAGTCCCTCAGGCCTTTGCCTTTACATCGAAACATCATGTCAGGGGGAACGGTACTAGCTCTTCAGAATCTACACCTAAATCAACGAAGTATGTTAAGGAAAGACGGCCACCGCCACCACCACCCCTTTTGAATTCTACTGAATCAATACGCATAGACTCACCGGTGGCTTCTCCCAGATCTCGGTCCCGGGAAAGATCGCCTAATAAACTACCCTTTGTAGGAGACTTAGAGGAACGGCATCATGTGGATTACATGTCTAACCATTCCAGGATCTTGAAATCACCGTTTGTGAATGGTTTTAGTTCACATTCTTTTAAATCTCCAACAGATGGTGGCAAATTGCAGGCTCAGTTCTCTGATGAATCAGACCTCCGGTGCCATGAAAGAGAAAAAGCTTTACCCCCAATTCCTTCCACTACTACCCTTTTACTATCTCCTTTTGACGAGGAAGACTCAGAATTTTTTACGAAGCCACCACCGCCTCTATCAACATCCAGAAATATAAGTGGGCATAGCCGAGTATCAGAAACCCTAGAAAGTGTTTATTCTGATTCAGATTATACTTTTAATAACTCAAATGCTAGGCAAAGTAGTTTTAACTCTTTACTGGGAGCCAAGCCATTAGAATTAGCACCAAGCATTACTGCACCGACACAACCGTTTTCAATCCAATCAATCGATGAGCACAAGCTTTATCAGTGTGATAATGTTTACCAACTATCTGCCATTTATGAGTGGATTTTGAAAGTTTATTTTGAATGGTATAATGAATGTGTTTTCACAAAAATCGATCTTTTCCAAATAGTTCAATTGCTCTTAGAGTTTCAAATGCCTACGAATTTCGACCAAGATACAATAGACTCAAATGTGGATAATATTATGGCTTCGCTTATCACTCAGAAAGCAGTAAGATTTGATATCATTAACGATGAAGAGGTAGCCGTAGTTGTGGGGGGCCTGGATATTGCTGGTATCTTTTCCGAGCTATTGCCGTGCTATTCATTCATCGATAATACTTATGGTTCTAACAATTCCTTGATTTGTTATTCCAATATGTGTACACATGGACAAAGCTCTGGCTTTAGAAAAGAAATAAAACTTTCTGAAATCATAAATAAATCTGTTGGACTTTGGACAGAATACTGGCACCTGACCCCAGATGATTTAGCAGAAATCAATCCTCGTGAAGTACAGAGACAAAGTTTTATATTCGACTTAATTATCTTAGAAGAAAGATCCTTGAATATGGCCACTGCCGCTGTGGAAATCTATGGGAAACGATTCGACAAATCCCTACTTCCAGATGAGCCTGAGTTCAAGGCATTGGCATTTGACATCTTCGAACCTCTCATACAATTACATACTGAATTTCTTTTGACGCCAATATTTTGGAAGTTGAAAACAAGAGGTAAGTTTATTGATGGCATTGGAAAAATTTATTCAAAATGGTGTGGTGAAGCAAAGAATATATATTTGAACTATGCGAAGGCTATGGCAACAGTACACGAAATAATAATGTGGGAGAAAAAGAAAAAGACAAGATTTGTTGCATGGCTTAAGGAAATTGACAATTCGGTTGAAATTACAAGATCGAAGATGTATCATGACGTTATATTCTTTGGGGGATTTTTCAAGTCTCTGCAGAACATGCCTGTAACTTTGCGCTCGATATTGAAGAATACAGATCCTTCCATGGAAGATTATGAATACCTGAAAATAGTAATTAAGGATGTTGAAAAGTTGAACTTTGAGGTCAATCGGGTACATGGATTAGCAATTGACCATAGGAAACTCGTAAGATTTTCGAAACAGTTAGTATTAAGTACTAATAGTAGTAATGCAACAAGTTATGTGAACGTCGGTGGCAGTACCAATGTAAATGACGGTGGTGCCATTCAGGATAAACTGGCCCTTGGCCTAACTTATCCGGAAAGGAAGCTGGTACTATCTGGGACTGTTTACAAAAAGAGGGATTTATGGCTGGATCCAACCCCGGTGTATATCGCATTATTGGACAATTGCTTGCTAATCACAGAGGAAATAAGTAAAGGGGAATCTCAAAAATATAAGCTTATCGAAAGACCTATCCCTATAGATTATTTAAGTCTCGAGAAGAGGAGAATTCCAGAAACAAATAAACAACCTCTGAGAAACTACTCTCAAAGAGAACACAAATCTCCAATGCATAATTTCTCAACGCCGATTAGTTCCATGAGGCCTTTACTGAAAAGTTCTGGAAATCACATGTCAACGACGTACGGAGATAGGAAAACGAGTAACACTGAGATTTCTAATGCGAATCCAAACACTGATGAATTTTCATTTAAGATCAGAAACACAGCCACAGGTGAATCGTTCAAATTTTTTACAGGAAGTGTAGAAGTACTTAACCAATGGATTGACGCTATCATGGAATCTTTTAAAAGGAATGCTGAAAATCACGATTTAAATGCCTTTGAATTCACAGTGTTGAGCTCTGAATTTGCGTACTTCGACAAGGATGCGCCGGTAAATCTACCTGTAGCTCCAGAAGGATCAGAAATCGACGTAGCGCTCAAAGCTTATGCTGAAAAAGTGGACCAGGATTCATGCTCATGGAGTAAGACAACGCGGATTCTTTGTTGTGAAGATGTCAAATTTGAGGGTAGAATTTACCTATTTGTGGCTACAACCGACGGTGTCCATGTGAAATTTAGAGACGATTACAGTAATGGCTTTGTTAAAATATTAGAATTAAACGACGTCAAAAGAATGGAAGCTAATGTTAAGCTGGGACTTTTGTTTGTATTGGATAACAGGAAGCTATGCTATTTTAGTATCTCAACTGTGGTGAGCCGTTGCCTGGCGCAAAAAACCCCGGCAGATGAAAAGTTCATTGCGGGAATAGTAATTAGAGATAAGGTAAGGTTCTTCAAAATTGCTGATGATTTCGGTAATTCCAAGCATTTATTTTTTGAAAGAAAGGGGAAGATAGTTATATTAACACCAGAATTTGATCAATTGACAAATAAAGTAAAATATTTTAAATTCTACAAGGAGTATAAGCTTCCAAGTTCAAGTAATAACATTCTGAATAACGAAATTGAGGATATTGCCATATTCAGGAAAAGTTTTGCGGTTTGTACAAAGAAAACAGTCATACTTTATCAAGATTCATTCGAGGATAACGGAATAGTCTTACCATCTTTTTTGAATGATAAAGAAATGATGGCGCACTTGAGGCATCCTCATTTGAATAATTTACCATTCAAAAATGTTATAGACTCCAAGAAGCGCCCCTCCATAGAATCGCTTACTGAAGAAGCAAAAAAGGATATTGCTACTTGCAAGGCTATACCGGTGAATTTTTTTCAAATATCACAGTCTAGATTCTTTGCCTTAGTCTATGACGAAGCCGTAGTGAAAATAAATTGCTACGGTGAGATGTCTGATTGGAGAAAGGATATTCTCCTACTTGACTTTTGTTGTACAGGGGCGAGCTTCCATGGTAATCATTTGATTCTTGTTGGCGATAATTTGATACAGATTTATGACTTAAAAAATGTTGAGCAGGACCTAGGCGAATTAGTCCCCATCCAGATCATCAAAGGAAAAAAGATAAAGCTGGCTAGTTCAGAAAGGAGGGAGAAAACAATTCTTGCATTGAGTCATCCGAATATACTTAATAGACAACTATTGGTTGCGTGCAACCCTGTAACCATGGCAGATCACCAATAATATAAGATATAGACACTTTTAATGGTAAATATCGTTGTAATAATATAAATCAATAAGAATATAATTCAATAATTATGCTATTTGCAGTCACTCTCACCATTATTCTCTTCGTTCATATGATCTTAAATAACAGGTTACCCTCAGTGTTACATTAACGACGTAACACGTAGTGCTTTAAAGCCAATAGAATAGATATATTAGTATGTGAAAATACGGCTGTAAAAGAAAAGTGGAGTCCTGGTGATGAATATAGACTGTTTGTGTCATTGGATAGTTCTGCCGCTACTGCGCTATCCACTTCTGGTATCTCTTGTATTGAGACGGTATGTAAGTTAGAAAAGAGGGCATTAAGTTAGAAACGGCATGTTTTTTTATACTAACATTACGAATTGATCTAGATCTCTCAGTGACTCAACAAGCATTTGTTTAACAGTCTACACACTACTGATAAATGCTTTTCTCATTGCCAATTCCTATATAAAACGTTCCGGACAGATCACCTGGAAGAGTCTTCATGAATTTAAAAATGGCATAGTTCTTGTGACTGGAGGAAGTAAGGGGCTTGGCCGGGCCATAGTATTTCAACTCCTACAAGATTACAGCAACCTGACCATCTTGAACGTCGACATATGTCCATCGCCAGTAAGAGATCCTCGCGTGAAAGATCTAATCTGCGACCTGAGCGATGATGAAGAGGTTACAGCATTACTGAATTTATTGAAAAGAAAGTACAAAAGTGAAATCCGGTTGATTGTGAATAATGCTGGAGTAAGGGCAAACTTCACCGGATTCAACCGCATCAAACGTGAAAATCTTGACAAAGTGTTTAAGATAAACACATTTGCACCACTCCAGTTCATTCAGGAATTGGCACCCAGTAGACGCTCGACTAGACAATGCTATATCATCAATATTGCAAGCATTTTGGGTATATTGACGCCGGCCAAAGTAGCAGCTTATGCGGCGAGCAAGGCAGCATTGATAGCCTTTCATCAGTCGTATAGTTTTGAATTGCAAAATGAAGGCGTAAGAAATATCAGAACGCTACTGGTGACCCCAGGGCAACTGAATACAGAAATGTTTGCAGGATTTAAGCCACCACGCCAATTCTTTGCTCCTGTAATTGATATTGATACTTTAGCTGCCAGAATAGTCAGCTGTTGCGAATCAGGTCAAAGAGGACAATTGAATGAGCCCTTTTATTGTAGTTTTGCTCATCTCTTGATGTGCATACCTTATTCGCTACAGCGCACTGTGAGAAGCTTCACTTGTATAGATTGCTGTCTTCCGGACGAGTAGAAGGCTATACACAGTAAATATGATATTTATAGATGAATGCAAGTGGGCAGGCTTAGTGTTTGCTTATATTTTCTTTGTAATTACACGATTATGCACGCCCTGAAAACCGTTGCTCTTATTTTTGAAGCATTAATTTGCTTTGAAAAGTGCTCGTTCAGGGCCGGTTCAAAAAAAGGTGATGAAGCAAACATTAATAAACACTTCTGACAAGCCACGTGTAGAGGCATAAGCTATATCGTAAACACTGTTTGATGTGGACTGCGGTGCACTGATAAACAAAGATATAGTAGTGTAATCTGTTACTAATCTTAATACTTTTGATGGTAGAACCAGAGATGCAGAAGAAGGCAAGTGGTAGCAGTGGCGGTTCCGAGATGGACGCCTTAAATGCTCCCAGCAACTGTGGTAAACAAGCAGTTTCAAGCAATAAAGGGAATCCGGTGAGAAAGAAGAAGCCAGTGAACAAGGTCTCTAACGGAAGAGATAATGCACATAATTATCACCGGGAAGGCCGCAGGAAAAGTAACAAACAACAGAGACCAAGAGCGTCTTATAAGGAGACGAGTACTAAGATTAGTGATCAAGATATAGATTTGTCTATCCAGGAGGAAATTCTTGGTGGTAACTTCAAATTACGAGGCAGGAAAACTCAGGTTTCCATTAATCATTTGTTGAATTTCCAGTTACCTGAAGTCGAAAGGGAAAAAAGTAGGTCTTCTTCCAGTAAGAAATCAAATAGGAGACGCGATGAGCATGTGCATTTGCATGGCGACACATTTGTCAATGTCAATTACCGTCTTTTGGTAGATGATCGTTTTGACTACCCAGAGCAAAGCAGTGACCCGAACGTTCCGGTCGATCAAGAAAAGATTCTAAGAGTCATAGTACCAAAGGGTCAGAATTGCTCCATTTGTCTTAGTGAGGAACCGGTGGCTCCCAGAATGGTTACTTGTGGCCACATTTTCTGTCTTAGTTGTCTCTTGAACTTTTTTTCCATTGAAGAAACCATTAAAAATAAAGAGACTGGATACTCAAAGAAAAAGAAGTATAAAGAATGTCCGCTTTGTGGAAGTATTATTGGCCCTAAAAGGGTCAAGCCTGTCCTTTATGAAGACGACTTTGATGTAACCAGGTTGAATCAAAAACCTGAACCCGGTGCCACAGTAAACTTACAACTGATGTGCAAACCACACGGTTCACTACTACCTTTACCGGTGGCTTTGCATTTAGACCCGCTGAAATGCGGAAACTTTCCTCCCGCAAGCTTAGGATCGATAAAGCATTATGCGCACATTATGAAATGTGGCGTATCTTATTCCTTGGAGCTCTACCAAAAGGACATTGTGGCTATTCAAGAACAATATGAAATTGACAAGGCCATTTACAATGATAGTGGAAAATTCGTTAAGCAGTCAATTGAGAATATCAATGATCAAATTTCGACGCTACTGGCGGCAACCACCGATATGAGCCCGCTTTCTAACGATATCAACAGTGGTTTGAATAATTTCCATTTTGATGACGATCTCTTGACTAAATATGATGATTCGTCTGCTTATTTTTTTTACCAGACGTTGGTGGCATCGTCTACGAAGTATTTCTTATCTCCACTGGATGTAAAAATCTTACTGACTATTTTCCACTGTTATTCCAAGTTTCCAGAAAGCATGGAGACGACGATAGAAAACATACATTATGACACCGTGGTAACGGAACAATTGATTCGCCGCTACAAGTACATTAGCCATCTTCCGATCGGCACTGAAATTGCCCTTTTAGACTTGGACTGGCGTAAAATACCGTTCCTTCCCAAAAATATATACGAACAGTTTGTTCATGAGCTAAAACAACGTCGAAGAAAGTTCACAATGAAAAAGCAAAAGGAAGACAAGGAAAAAAAGCTATATGAAAAAAGGTTGGAACAAGAACATGCCGAGTTCTACAGAAAGGAAAATGGCAACTCTCTTCAGTTTGAAGATTCTGTACAGATGACTACCCATTATGAGTCCATTGTAAACTCTCCTGTACCCTTCAGCTCCTTAGGAATTTCCAAGCTGGGTCCACCAACAAATGCCTCCTCTGTACCCCAAAAGAAATTGCCTTCTCATACAGAAAGAACAATTTGGGGAACATCAATTGCAGTGACAGAAGACGAAAAAGCGTCAAAGGAGAACAAAGAATTCCAAGACATGTTATTGCAGCGAATGAGGCAGGAAGGTAACTCCGATCCCACGCACTCGACAAATTTTCCTCCTACAAGTAATGGTAAAAGGGGCAAGAAGAAAAAAGGGAAAGTCATGCTATTCAGCAGTAATCATCAAGCCTTAGGTTAGGTTACAGCATGCGTTGCTTAAAAGTCTCTTTCCAATCCAAAAGTGTGGGAGTATCTCTTCTACATCATTTCAAAATCGAACTCTATATCTTTATGTATAATTTCAAGTGTTATTGCATGTAAAAAATCCTCACATATAGTTCAAGTGCATTCATACCATTTTATGCTTTCCAGTCTTAGTGTCGTTGTGCGTGATTTTTCACTTTTGACCGTAAGTAGAAGTTCGGTGATATTGCAAGTCTCGAAGAAAATAAGTATACATATGTACACGTATATCAAAAGACTACGGTAAAAAAGGGATAAAGGATACACTCCACGTGAAAAGGCCTAAGATGAGTGGAAAATTTGTTCGTGCTTCTAAATATAGACACGTCTTCGGCCAAGCAGCTAAAAAGGAACTGCAGTATGAAAAACTCAAAGTAACCAACAATGCATGGGACTCCAACTTGTTAAAAACTAATGGTAAATTCATTGCTGTGAACTGGAATGCTTCCGGAGGTGGTGCATTTGCTATCGTTCCGATCGAGGAAGTAGGCAAGGCTCCAGACCAAGTTCCTCTGTTTAGAGGTCACACTGCGCAAGTCCTGGATACCGATTTTGACCCGTTTAATGATCACAGAATTGCTTCCTCTTCCGATGATTCTAAGATTGGTATTTGGGACATACCAGAAGAGTACAAATTTCATAATCATGTAGACGAAGATGGGGAGCCAATTGATATTAAACCTGTAAAGTTTTTGACAGGACACGCAAGGAAAGTTGGACATGTTCTTTATCATCCTGTCGCCGAGAATGTATTGGCGTCTTCTTCGGGTGACTACACTGTTAAGTTATGGAATGTAGAAACTGGAAATGACATGATTACTTTGAAACATCCGGATATGGTCACATCTATGTCATTTTCGTACGATGGTAATTATCTGGCCACGGTAGCACGAGATAAGAAACTACGAGTCTGGGATATCAGAGAAGAAAAAATTGTTAGCGAAGGGCCTGCACATACCGGTGCAAAAAATCAAAGGGTGGTATGGTTAGGAAATTCTGACAGATTGGCTACCACCGGTTTTTCAAAATTGAGTGATCGCCAAATCGGTATTTGGGATGCCTTCAACATTGAAAAGGGAGATTTGGGAGGTTTCTACACCGTTGACCAATCATCAGGTATTTTGATGCCCTTCTATGACGAAGGCAATAAAATTCTTTACTTGGTGGGTAAGGGTGATGGTAATATTCGATATTACGAATTTCAAAACGATGAGTTATTTGAATTATCTGAATTCCAATCCACAGAAGCACAGAGAGGCTTTGCTGTAGCGCCAAAGCGAATGGTGAACGTCAAAGAAAACGAAGTCCTGAAAGGTTTCAAGACTGTCGTTGATCAACGTATCGAACCGGTTTCATTCTTTGTTCCAAGAAGATCAGAAGAGTTTCAGGAAGATATCTATCCGGATGCACCTTCCGACAAGCCAGCTCTGACTGCAAAGGAGTGGTTTTCTGGTAAGTCTGTTGAAGGTCCAATTCTTGTTAGTATGAGATCCATCTATGACGGTTCGGCACCAAGCTTCCATGAAGCTAAAAGACCTGAACAGCCAACAACTCAAGAAGCTGCTCTTGAAGATAAAGAAGAGCAAGCCAAAAAGGTGGAGAAGCCAATTGGCGAGTCCAAGAAGGAAGTGAAACAAGAAGCTCTAAAATCACCATCGCCGGTAAAGGCGGCCTCCCCATCGTCAACAATCAACGATGTGTTAAAGGAAGATAAGTCGATCAACAATTTGTTGAGGAAATCCTCGGATATTGATCAAGTCAATCACGCTGAAGATCCGTCTAGAGATACTTCTGGATGGGAAGAAGCCGATGAGGAGCCAGCTCCTATTGAAATCGAAACTACTGTCACCCCAACGGACGCTAAGAAGGAACAGACACCTTTTTACAATAATTCTCCAGCTTCAAAGGTATTGAAGCCAGAACCAGTATCTATCGCAACAGATAGAACACAAGAAGGAAGCTTACCTCAGAAAGAGAAATCCCCTGAGAAACCTAAGTCTTCTGAGCAGGAAAAACCTGCAACTCATTCTTCTTCAACTACGGCAGCTACGACAACTATTGCTACCAGCAATAAGGAAGACTCATCTGCGGCTAAGACATCTCCTAAGTCGTTAGGTTTAAAGCAATCCGTCGAAAAACTATCTACATTGGTTCTACAATTGGAAGATGTAGTTGATAAATTAATGAAAGCAAATCTTGACAAGGATGAGCGTCTGTTCGAGTTGGAACAAAAAATTAGCGAACTATCAAAATTAAAGTGATTGTGC
Organism: Saccharomyces paradoxus; assembly: GCF_002079055.1. Lineage (NCBI taxonomy): Eukaryota > Fungi > Ascomycota > Saccharomycetes > Saccharomycetales > Saccharomycetaceae > Saccharomyces > Saccharomyces paradoxus. Next base: position 941,819 of record NC_047498.1, read on the forward strand.
TTGTAATGATAAATTATGTTAGTCCTTTGTATAGGTAAATGTGTTTTGATTATATAATATACGTAAGTTGTTGGTGTTTACAATGTGCCTAGTAAGTAGATCATGTTCACCCACCTAACAGCCAAAAAAAGAAATAAAACCATCGTTTTCCTACAGGGAAGTGGATGCTTTCGACACATACGAAGCACTCTTTGCCCGATATATCATGGCCTGGTCATATAATGCTATTCAAGTATAAACAGCCTTTTACTTGAAACGCGTCACATAATAAAGGTAACCCTGAATCAAATTTTTATTTATATTTTTTCTTCGCATATTTTAGAATCTTGAAAAATTAACCACAAGTTAGAAGTTGATGAGATCGGGAATTCTAACAAAAGGTCATTGATTAGGTTTTTTTAAAAGGCGCACGTTTGCAAACTTATTCCTGTTGTTACAAGGCCATAAAGTTTCCAGTTTCTCACTCTTCTCTAGTGTAGGTCATATCAACCTACTGGAAAAGTTTACAAAGCTTCATAGGAACGAATAACCGATCACTTTAAAGGCTTCCGCACTTTAATCTTAGCACCTATCCCTACAAAAATCTTTACTTTGTCATTTATTTTCTACTTCATCTCTGTATGTCATCTATCTCTATATATATAAAAAAGCGCATCTGTTTATTATAAATGAATTCCACCAATCCTGATAATAATAATAATTATAATAACAATAAGGATAGTAAGGATATTGTCCCCATTACCAATGTTCAGCTAGATACCGTCTATACCAAGGCAAAGTCTTATATTCCTCAGATTGAACAAGTTTATCAAGGTACAAATCCAAATATTCAAGAGGCGAAATTATTAGGGGAGCTATTACAAGTTTTAGCAGAAGTTCCCAAGGGCACACATTTATTTTGTGACCCCATTCTTGAACCAATATCAATTTTTTCCCTAACCATTTTCTCATTCAATGAAGAGGCTACGGCCACATGGCTGAAGAGTCATTTTAATCCGATTCTTTCTGTTTGTGATAAATGCATTCTAAATTTCGCAAGAGGGAAGTGCAAAATGTTGCAACATTTTGCCATTCAAAGACATGTTCCGCATGAACATGTAGCCAAATTCAATGATATCGTATGCCAGTGGAGAGTGGAGGCCATTTTCCCCATTCTTAGAAATATTTCTGTTAATGATAATACGGACATTAATATTACAAAGGAAATTGAAATTGCGATGTACGAATGCCTCTGCAATCCGCACATGCTAAGACTTAACAAGCAACTCAAGGCTACCTTTGAAGCAATTTTCAAATTTTTTTACAATACAAAGCATCGTTTGCTGGACGTTACGAACCCTTCAAGCATAAAAACTTTTATATCTGGTGTCATATTTTGCTGGTGTGAAGGTTCAAAAGAGGAAAATGAGTGGTCACGAGCCTTTTTAATGGATTTGTACTCAAGAGACTTCCATATAAGTCTTTCTAACCTGACACCGGACATCGTAGAGGAAGTCTATATCCATATCCTATTCTTACAAAACCCGGCAAACTGGACGGAGATTGTCGTATCTCAATTCTGGTCAAGATTACTACCGGTTTTCAATTTGTTTGACAAAGACGTCTTCATAGAGTACTTTCAGGTGCCAAAAAATGTGGAATCCTTGAAAAAGACATTCAAATTTCCATTGGAGCCAGTTTTTAAAATGTGGTACAACCACCTAAGCAAATCATATCATGACAAACCTCTAGACTTTTTGTTAAGGGGACTAACAATGTTCTTAAATAAATTCGGCTCCGAATTTTGGTCCAAAATTGAACCCTTCACATTCCATAGCATTTTGGATATAATTTTCAATAGAGATTCATTCCCAACCAAACTAATCAAAATTCAAGACAATTCGATTGTCGAGCATCAAACAGAGGTTTACTTTCAACTTACTGGTTCTGTAACTGATTTACTTTCTTGGACCTTACCATTTTATCATGCACTATCACCATCCAAAAGGATCCAAATGGTTAGAAAGGTTTCAATGGCATTCTTACGCATAATAGCGAATTATCCATCCTTAAAATCCATTCCGAAAGCTTGCTTAATGAATTCAGCAACTGCATTGCTGAGAGCGGTATTAACTATTAAGGAAAATGAAAGGGCAATGCTTTATAAGAATGATGAATTTGAAACAGTGTTATTGACCAAAACTGATTCTAGAGCTTTGCTAAACAATCCTTTGATTCAAGACATAATAATTAGATCAGCTTCAAATCCCAACAACTTTTATCCTGGTTTAGGCTCTGCTTCTGCATCGGTGGCCACCTCCACAATGATGGTATTGGCAGAATGTATTGATTTTGATATATTGCTGCTATGTCATCGAACGTTTAAGCTTTATTCAGGTAAACCAATTAGCGAAATTCCAATCTCAACTAATGTCTTGGAAAATGTTACCAACAAAATTGACCTGAGATCTTTTCATGACGGTCCATTGCTGGCCAAGCAGTTGCTAGTATCTTTAAAGAATATTAATGGTCTTTTGATAGTACCGTCAAATACCGCAGTAGCTAAAGCACACAACGCATTGAATCAGAAGTTCCTGCTGTTATCAACAAGATTAATGGAAAAATTTGCAGATATTTTGCCCGGTCAACTATCTAAGATCCTTGCGGATGAAGATGCATCGCAGGGATTTTGGTCCTGTATATTTTCTTCTGATAAACACTTGTATCAAGCGGCTACTAATATTTTATACAATACTTTTGATGTTGAGGGAAGATTGGAAGGTATCTTAGCAATCCTGAATAATAATTTGACTGTTAATTTGAAGAATATAAACGTTATGCTACAAAGGTTAATTAATTGTGAATTCTATGAACCTTGTCCACGTGCTGTTCGTGTTTTGATGGACGTAGTAAGTGCATTTGTGGACCCGATTTCCGGTGTGTTTGCTAACTTCCAAACTTTGAAGAGCCAAAATACCGAAGAGGAATTTTTAAAATTTTGGGAATCATCCTGGTTATTCTTGGATACAATTTATAAGTTTACTTTGAAGTGGGCTTCCAAATATGATTATTCTGAACTAGAAAATTTTACAAAAGATACTTTAGACTTAAGTCGCTCTTTGGTGGACTCCTTTAGAGAATTTTCAGATATTCTTCATGACCAAGCCAAAAATTTACTTCTCAACGTTTTAGAAACCTTCAAGAATATGTTGTATTGGCTGAGATTAAGTGATGAAGTACTTTTGGAATCATGTGTTAGATTAATTATAAGCACGTCTGATTTAGCACATGAAAAACATGTGAAAGTTGATGATTCGCTGGTAGAGATGATGGCTAAATACGCTTCGAAAGCAAAGAGATTTTCGAATAAGTTGACGGACCAACAAGCGAGTGAAATTCTGCAAAAGGCTAAGATATTTAATAAAGCACTAACGGAACAGGTTGCCACAGATGCAGAAAACTACAGAAAGGAAAAGGAATTATCAAGGCTTGGAAAGGTAATAGACTTGACGGATTCTGCACCGGCGTCACCATCCCTCTCGCCTTCTCTATCTTCGACCGTTGGTAGTTCTTCTGCTGAATCGAGGGCAGACTATTTGCAAAGGAAAGCCTTATCTTCTTCAATAACTGGGAGACCTAGAGTAGCTCAGCCTAAGATAACATCTTTTGGAACGTTTCAACCATCGGCCAGTGCCAAGTTGCAGCGTACAAAACCTGTTAAGCCTTTATCCAAAATGGAATTAGCTAGAATGCAATTATTAAACAACAGGGTTGTTCATCCACCTAGCGCGCCAGCTTTCCATACCAAGAGCAGGGGTTTGGTTAATAGAAATGAAGATAGCAGTAGCGAGGAGAGCGACAACGATATAGAAAGCGCCCGGGAACTTTTTGCTATTGCTAAGGCAAAGGGCAAAGGAATACAAACTGTCGATATCAATGGCAAGGTTGTAAAGAAACAAACTGCGGCAGAATTGGCTAAACAGGAGTTAGAGTATATGAGGAAGAGATTAAATGTTGATATGAATCCTCTATACGAAACTATATTACAATGGGATTATACTAGAAATAGTGAATATCCTGATGACGAGCCTATTGGTAATTATTCCGACGTCAAGGATTTTTTCAACTCTCCTGCAGACTACCAAAAAGTCATGAGGCCTCTGCTACTTCTAGAATCTTGGCAAGGCTTATGCTCTTCACGTGATAGGGAGGATTATAAACCTTTCAGTATCGTTGTAGGAAATCGAACTGCTGTGTCTGATTTCTATGATGTTTATGCCTCTGTATCCAAACAAGTCTTGCAGGATTGTGGTATTTCTGAATCCGACTTAATTGTAATGGCATATTTGTCCGATTTTCGACCAGACAAAAGGTTGTCCAGTGATGATTTCAAAAAAGCGCCACATACATGCCTGGCAAAGGTGAGAACATTGAAAAATACCAAAGGTGGCAATGTTGATGTCACATTACGAATTCATAGAAATCACTCTTTCAGTAAATTTTTGACACTAAGATCAGAGATATATTGTGTGAAAGTTATGCAAATGACGACTATCGAAAGAGAGTACTCGACACTAGAAGGATTGGAATACTATGACTTAGTTGGGCAAATTTTACAGGCTAAACCATCGCCTCCAGTAAATGTGGATGCAAGGGAAATTGAGACAGTCAAGAAAAGCTATAAGCTTAATACATCACAGGCTGGGGCTATCGTTAATTCGGTATCTAAGGAAGGCTTTTCTTTGATCCAGGGTCCACCTGGTACGGGTAAAACAAAGACTATACTGGGCATTATTGGTTACTTTCTATCCACAAAGAATACCTCGCCATCGAATGTTATCAAGGTGCCACTGGAAAAGAACTCATCGAGCACTGAACAACTGCTAAAAAAGCAAAAAATTTTAATTTGTGCACCTAGTAATGCGGCTGTAGATGAAATCTGCCTTAGACTGAAAAGTGGAGTGTATGATAAGCAGGGACATCAGTTCAAACCTCAATTGGTTCGTGTAGGTAGATCAGACGTTGTGAACGTTGCAATCAAGGATCTTACTTTGGAAGAACTTGTGGATAAAAGGATAGGTGAAAGGAATTACGAAATCAGAACTAATCCAGAATTAGAACGTAAATTTAGTAATGCCGTCTCTAAAAGAAGGGAATTAAGAGGGAAATTAGACTCCGAGAGCGGTAATCCAGAAAGTCCAATGTCAACCGAGGATATCAGCAAATTGCAACTCAAGATTAGGGAGCTGAGTAAAATAATTAACGAACTTGGTCGTGATAGGGACGAAATGCGTGAGAAAAACTCTGTCAATTATAGAAACAGAGACCTGGATAGAAGGAATGCGCAAGCCCATATCTTGGCGGTTAGTGACATCATATGTTCTACATTGTCTGGTTCAGCCCATGATGTACTGGCAACAATGGGCATTAAATTTGATACGGTCATTATAGATGAGGCATGCCAATGTACCGAACTTTCTTCAATTATTCCCCTCAGGTATGGAGGGAAGCGTTGTATCTTGGTTGGTGATCCGAATCAACTACCACCAACTGTTTTGTCAGGTGCTGCAAGCAATTTTAAATACAATCAGTCGCTGTTCGTTAGAATGGAGAAAAATAGCTCTCCATACTTGTTGGATGTTCAATATCGTATGCATCCTTCCATCAGTAAATTCCCCTCTTCGGAATTTTATCAGGGACGACTAAAAGATGGTCCCGGTATGGATATTTTGAACAAAAGACCTTGGCACCAGCTTAATCCATTAGCTCCCTACAAGTTTTTTGATATTATAAGTGGTAGACAAGAGCAAAACGCTAAGACTATGTCTTATACAAATATGGAAGAAATACGTGTTGCTATTGAGTTAGTTGACTTCCTGTTCAGAAAGTTTGATAATAAAATTGACTTTACGGGAAAAATTGGTATAATTTCACCTTATAGAGAACAAATGCAAAAAATGCGTAGAGAGTTTGCCCGCTATTTTGGAGGCATGATCAACAAATCAATTGATTTCAATACAATCGATGGTTTCCAAGGTCAAGAAAAAGAAATCATCTTGATATCGTGTGTTCGTGCCGATGATACGAAATCTAGTGTCGGTTTCCTAAAGGACTTTCGTCGTATGAATGTGGCTCTGACTAGAGCAAAGACAAGTATTTGGGTTTTGGGACATCAAAGATCTCTTTCAAAGAGCAAGTTATGGAGAGATTTAATTGAAGATGCGAAAGATAGGAATTGTCTTGAATATGCTTGCTCCGGCTTCCTGGATCCCAAAAATAACAGAGCCCAAAGTATTTTAAGGAAGTACAATGTATCTGTACCATCGGAGCAAGAGGATGATTATAAGTTGCCTATGGAATATATAACACAAGCTTCCGACGATAGGAAATCTGATAAGGACTCGAAGAAGAGAAGGGTTGTCGATGAGGATGAAAAGACAGATAAAGCTGTAAAAAAGAAGAAGAAAGAAAAGAAGAAAGAAAAGAACAAAGAGAAAAAAAAGCCCAAGGCAAATGATAAAAAGAGAAAAGATAAGGAGGGAGAATCTCCCAGCACCTCATCTGGTACAAAGAAAAAGTCTTCCATTTTTGGTGGAATGAATGTAACCGATGCCGTAGTTCCTAAAACTTTTCCTGATGTGGAAGGCAAAAAGAAGGCTGCTGCAATTGTTGGTAAAAAGAAAAATAATAAACACGTTTGTTTTTCTGATGATGTTAGTATCATACCAAGGTGTGAGGAGCCTGAAATTAAAGTAACCAGAAGTTTATCTTCTGTATTAAAGGAAAAGCAGTTAGGTTTAAAGGAGACGAGACCATTTTCTCCACCTGAAATCAGTACTAATGAGGATGACGATGACGAAGATGATTATACACCGTCGATCTCCAGTTCTTCATTAATGAAAACTGAAGCGAACGGTCGCAACAACAGAGTGGTTTCCAATCAGCAAAATTTTAGCGCGAGTATATACGATGATCCGCAAGTTCCGCAACCTGAGCAGACGCACCTACCTGCAACTATTACAAAGCACAGAAATGCAAATAGTGTCATATCTGGCGGTTCTTCGAGGATCCTAAGTGCTTCCGATTACGGTGAACCCGATCAAAGCGGACAGAACGGAACAAATAGGTCCCACTCTCAACATGTGGGTAATGAGAATCAATACTCAACAGCTCCCATGGGACCAGATGGTCTACATGGATATATGCCGACACATCCGCGAGAGAGTTATCCTGCTGAGCCAGAAGATCCATATGATTTAAACGCCCATTCGCAACTGCAACCTTCTGCATTCAAAGTGTCTGGTAGCGGGCCTGCAGGCGCACGTAACAGTTCGAGAAGAAATGCTTCATCTAGTCCATTTATCCCCAAAAAAAGAAAGCCTAGACCATGATCCTAAAGTAAAACGTTAGGAATTATACCTAATTATACCTGCATATATACTAATATATACATTTGTATTGAATTTAATAGCAGCATTATTTATCGTTATTTCAGTAAAGCAAACTTATTTAAATTTGAAATAAAAAATTTTGACTATTACATCGGCATATAATGTTTAAATTTAAATATTATCCTCATCGGCTACTTTAGCTATTTGCAATTCATTCAATCAACTTTTTTTGATATGACATCATTTTTATTAGCGTTTATTATACTTTCAGAAATTCCGATTTTTGGTGGCGATTTGCTAGCAACCAAGAATGGAGGGGTTGAAGGCTGCTTCAGGTTTGAAATTGCATTTGAACCTTTGTGGCTTTTGTGTATATTAATTGGTTTAGAAGGTTTTGCGATTAAGTCATCTTGCGCAGTGACATTTTCAGTGCTTAGTTCTTCACAAGCTTTGGAAAGTACGTCTCTTTCGTTGGATATTAAAGTTGTTGTTAGCATCTCATCGGAAGAGTCAAGAAGGTTATTGAGATATTTTATTGTGGAATTAATCATGTCTGACATTTCATTTCGAGGTATTTTGGAGTTGCTGCTACTCCGGAGTTTGGTTATTAGTTCGCTTTCCAAGTTTCCCACTTTTCTTTGACAATCTAGCCACAATTCACGTTTTGTTACTAATGCGGAAGACTCATTTTTATTTCTCGTTAGCTGCCCTTGTAAGTCGTCGATTTTCAATTCTATGAGGTCCTTCATATGAACGAAATTTTTCTTGTTGATAGTTTCTCTTTCACTGTAATCTTCATCAGTGTCCGACAGCCTTAAATTGAATATTTTCTCTGATAAAGATTTTTCGTGCGCCAGGGGTGACTCAAATCCTATTCTTTTCATTAACTGGTGCTTAGATTCTTCAATTTTGGATAAATGAAAATCGATATTACCCATTTCAGAACGTATCCGCCCAGATTGCCTTTTCAACTCCTCTTCGACGAATTTGTTGTCCTTTTTGAAGTCCCTTAATAAAGTTTCCAACTTTATTATTTCCGATTTAGCTTGCTTATGAGATAACTGTAATAGTCTGTAGTTACGTATCATTTGATCCGCGGAAGATTCAGCGTTTTGTGCTTCTTCGATCCTTGGATCTGAATCATCCGTATTTGATAGTATTGTATTTTCTGCCCCCACTGACTCGATGTATTTGTTCAGGGATGTCCTGTGGTGTGATGAAATGGTAATAATGGCTTCCTTATCGATAACATAGTCCACCGGCGCTGTATCTATTTCTCGCTCAATATGCCACGATTTCCGCTCTTTCCAAAGAAGCTGCTCTCTGTCATTCAGTTCTAGTAGTTCTTGTTTGTCTCGAAGTAAAGACCCAATTTCTCTTTTCAAGAGACCATCATGGGATACCAAGAGATCGTTAATTCTGCAAAGATCGTTTAGGCAAATAGTGATATCTTTCCGGATGCTTGTCACCTGGGAAGCGGAACTCACATCAGACAAGGCTTTTTCGTGAAGCTCAACCAGATTGCTCAAATATTGTGAAATTTGTTCCTTCTTTTCTAAAATCTGGTTCAATTCCATATCTACTTCTTTACTTTACTTTGTTACCTTATAGAACAATGGGTTTAGGATAAGATCTGGAATAAAAAAAAGGGAAATAAGCACCTCAAACTAAACGCACTCTGTTTGTCACTTTTCAAATGCTTGACAGGTGCTTCAATAAATGCAGACGTTTTCTCTGTGTACTATTACTTGTATAAAGAACACTATGAAGAGACTGTCTATACCTTTTGCTGATTGCGCACCTAAACACCAAAGTTTACGCCCTTAAATTTTTTGAATATATGCGCAGATACCCTACAAGCTGTCCTAGGGCTAGAACATCGGGCAAAAAGGAGGCAAGTGAGCTTGAAAAGACCACAATTCCCTATACATAAACCTATTCTTTAACGGCTAAAAAAGATGTGATTTTTTCAGCATCATAATGGCTTCTTGAGACGTCATCATGTTCATTTTAACTCTGGTTAATTACATAAGTATTAGCCTTCAAAGCCGCACACGTTTCTTTTTCCGAAAATGAAAAATTTTTCACTGAAAAAAAAAGAGAAGAAATACAAAGGTATAAATAGTTGAATAATTTGCCCTTCTGAGATCGGACAAGATGTTTGACTGGTGAGACCCTTGGTGGTTTACTCCAGTTTCGTGGGCTTGTGCATTTTCACCTAGTATACTGGGAACTTTCTCTTTTACTTGTATTTCTTTTCTCTCTCGTTTTTATATAGCTTAACTCAGAAAGACTCTCTAACTCTTACAGACGCACGTCATCTCATCTGTCTCACTCTTACTCTAAGGAAAAGAAGAAGTCATTTACAGGTTAACAGCAGTATTTAATAACTCCGAAAGTACGTAAAAGCAATGGCCGCAGTTAGAGACTACAAGACCGCACTGGAATTTGCCAGCAGCCTACCAAGACTGGATGGTTTGTCTGTCCAGGAATTGATGGACTCCAAGACCAGAGGTGGGTTAACTTATAACGATTTTTTGGTTTTGCCAGGCTTGGTTGATTTCCCATCCTCCGAAGTTAGCCTACAAACTAAGTTGACCAAGAATATCACTTTGAATACTCCATTCGTTTCCTCTCCAATGGACACTGTGACAGAATCAGAAATGGCCATCTTTATGGCTCTATTGGGTGGTATTGGTTTTATTCACCATAACTGTACCCCTGAAGACCAAGCTGACATGGTTAGAAGAGTCAAGAACTATGAAAATGGGTTTATTAACAACCCTATAGTGATTTCTCCAACAACCACCATTGGTGAAGCCAAGAACATGAAGGAAAAGTTCGGATTTTCCGGTTTCCCCGTCACAGAAGATGGTAAAAGAAACGGAAAATTGATGGGTATTGTCACTTCTCGTGATATCCAATTTGTTGAAGACAACTCTTTACTCGTTCAAGATGTCATGACAAAAAACCCTGTTACCGGCGCACAAGGTATTACATTGTCTGAAGGTAATGAAATTTTAAAGAAAATCAAAAAGGGTAAGCTATTGATTGTTGATGACAAGGGTAGCTTGGTTTCTATGCTTTCCAGAACCGATTTAATGAAAAATCAAAACTACCCATTGGCTTCTAAATCTGCCACCACCAAGCAATTGCTATGTGGTGCTGCTATTGGTACTATCGATGCTGATAAGGAAAGATTAAGACTGCTGGTTGAAGCCGGTTTGGATGTCGTCATCTTGGATTCATCCCAAGGTAACTCTATTTTCCAATTGAACATGATCAAATGGATTAAAGAAACCTTCCCAGATTTGGAAATCATTGCCGGTAATGTTGCTACCAGAGAACAAGCTGCCAACTTGATTGCTGCCGGTGCTGACGGTTTAAGAATTGGTATGGGTTCTGGTTCCATTTGCATCACTCAAGAAGTTATGGCCTGTGGTAGACCACAAGGTACAGCCGTCTACAACGTGTGTGAATTTGCTAACCAATTCGGTGTTCCATGTATGGCTGATGGTGGTGTTCAAAACATTGGACACATTACCAAGGCGTTGGCTCTTGGTTCTTCTACTGTTATGATGGGTGGTATGTTGGCTGGTACTACCGAATCACCAGGTGAATATTTCTATCAAGACGGTAAAAGATTGAAGGCATACCGTGGTATGGGTTCCATTGACGCCATGCAAAAGACCGGTACTAAAGGTAATGCATCTACCTCTCGTTACTTTTCCGAATCAGACAGTGTTTTGGTTGCCCAAGGTGTTTCCGGTGCTGTCGTTGATAAAGGTTCTATTAAGAAATTTATTCCATATTTGTACAATGGTTTACAACATTCTTGTCAAGACATTGGTCACAAGTCCCTAACTTTATTAAAGGAAAACGTCCAAAGCGGTAAAGTTAGATTTGAATTCAGAACCGCTTCTGCTCAACTAGAAGGTGGTGTTCATAATTTACATTCTTACGAAAAGCGTTTACATAACTAATTGGTAACTTGGGTTCATTAATAATAAAATAAAACTAAAAAAATACGTATTTATATTTATTCTACTCGCAGTTAAGTGTGAAAATTAGGACCAAAACTCGGGGAGCATTTCTATTTTCCTAGTCTTCCGTCACTTTGTATTTATTATCTTTTACAGATTCCTCCACTAGCGCAAAGATCCAACTTTACGCCTCATAAAAATAAAAAATAAAAAGAATGAAATCTATTACAGCTGTGACTTTTTCTCCGCTCTTTTTAATATTTTTTCGTAATATTTAATCTTCTCTTGTTCAACCTCTGATAAAGACGGTGGTAATTTTTCATTAATAAGGTCATTTTTTCTAGCCCTTTCAAAAGTGCTTAGCGTTTCATTCAGACCTTCAGTCCCACGGGCTAGAGCACCACGAGGTAAGATACCAGCATTCATGGTTTTCAGATATTCCACTTTTTCGCTCTCTTCCCTTAGCACCGAAAACATTCTTGAAACTTTAGCAATGGCCAATATCTTATTTCTCAAAGCCTTTCTTCGAGTCTCATCTTCTAATATTGCTGATGACGTCTTTTCACCAGGTGGGGCGCTAATTTTCCTAGTTGCGTCTCTGTTTGCCTCAACACTCTCCTCTGCAGTTTGTGGTTCTGATTCTGGGTCAAGTTCTTCTTCACTACATATGTTTAATATAGATACTAGCATGCTAGTAACTTTTTCGCCAACAAAAGGTAACGACCAGGTGAAAACATCCATAAAATCAGGTAACCAATAAGGGTGCGGAGACATGTGGAACTGCCTTATATTCATGACGTTTTCTTCATATTTTAGCACAGCAGCTTTATTGTGGTAGGTATCCAGATAGTTTGGAGCACTAAACATTGTTATTAAACTTGGAAATCCTGTTACTTTGTTGTTTTTATACATTCTATACCCTGCATCTTGTGCTTCGTGTGCTCTGATAATAGATAGTAGACCATTTGCTTTCAGAAACTTGCATGACGCCTTGAAAGTGAAGGCGAAGGAACAGCCCCTCAAACTATTGGGTACGAATTCATCCTCGCTCGGATCAAATTCACTACCGTCTCTTGCATCATCATATTCCTCAATAGGATCAGCCCACAGTAAGTCACACATGAGACCACGAGATGGGATTTCTCGGAACCTATTGACTTTATTAACATCCTCTACCGATTTTAATTCTGGAGAGATACCACCATGTACACAAAAATATTGTCCGTTCATTAAAGCTGCTAATGGTAAGACATTGAATGATCTGCAGCAGGCATCGTAAACTTCCATGTCGTATTTGTGCAACATCTCATTCTTAAAAGTAAAATAAGACGTCAAGTGCTTACACTCATGGTTACCTCTTAGCATCCAAAATCTCCCTAAATTATTCAACTTCAAGGAATATAAATAAATTAAACATTCAAAAGAAAACGCGCCTCTATCAACATAATCCCCCAAGAATAGATAATCGATTTTGGCGGGGTCACCACCGACTTCAAACAGTTTCAATAAATCGTAATACTGACCGTGAATGTCGCCACAAATAGTAATTGGGGCTTTGAGTTTTAGTAGATTGGGTTCTTTACTCAATGCTACAGTTGACATATTTAAGATTTTTATGGCCTGTTCCTTAGAAAGTCGACCTTCATGAAAGAAATGTTCTCTTAAAAAGGAATGATTAGGTAATCCTGTCTTGGGGTCGAATACTTCCTCATCACTTGGTATCTTCCCAGTTATGGCAGGTACAGAAGCGATGGGACGGTCCTTCGTGGAAATTACTTTACCGTTTTCTAATTCATACTTTGTTAAATCTTTTTTCTGTTCAACTTTTATGTAAGAATCATTAGGTTTAATGACTTTGATGCGTGAAGAATTCAAGTCTTTCGACATTGGCGTTGAGAGTATTTTATGGCAGCTGAGCTAATACGTAAAAAAAAAGAATCTAAAAATGCTTTCCCTTTGAATAGTACTTGTAATACAGCAAATATTCCGAAATTTGGTTCTCTTTCTCGTGATAATACTTCTTGGTTTAAAATTGTTATAGGATGTGCACATTTTTCCCTTTGTTTCCCATTAACATGTTCTTTTTTCAAAATGGGAAAATTCACGTTTCAAGAGGCGATGACATGAAAAATTTCGAAATGGATACAGATGAACATCACCGAACTGATCCAAACAGTTTGTGTCTATATTACAACGGGAACATAGGTAGAGTCCAAAAAAAACCCTGCAAAAAACTCTAATAGTCATAATTCTTACGGAAGAATGAGCACACAATATATCGATGAGACAGCATTCGTTCAGGCTGAACAGGGTAGAACCAATTTAATGTTCCCCAATGAAAAGCAACAGGCTCGATTTGAACTAGGTGTTTCCATGATGATTTATAGGTGGGATGCCTTGGATGTTGCCGTAGAGAACAATTGGGGCGGTCCAGACTCGGCTGAGAAGAGAGACTGGATTACGGGAATTGTTGTGGGCCTTTTCAAGAATGAAAAAGTGGTTGACGTTGCTTTGATTGAGGAAACGTTACTTTATGCAATGGTTGATGAATTTGAAACTAATGTAGAAGACGACTCGGCTTTACCGATTGCCGTGGAGGTTATTAACATATACAACGATTGTTTCAACTTCAATTATAATAAGGTAGAAAAGCTGTATTTGGAATGGCAAGAAAAGCAGAAAACAAAGAAATTAAAAAGAGTTGTACATATTGAGGGTGATGATGACGATGATGATGATGGAGAGGAGTGGGATGACGAGGATGAAGATGAAGAGATGGATGAAATTGTGCCAGACTTGGTATCATCTAAACCTGAACCAATTGTTGACGACGATGGCTTTGAATTGGTTCAACCAAAGGGAAGAAGAAAGCACTAGTGTCTTTAGAAGCTGTATATTAAAATCAATAGTGCGCTGCTTTTTGCTTTTTCCAGTAGTAAAATACTTATAAAGGTATGCAAATTTTGATGAGGTTTTCCAAGATATGTAGTAGATCAAAAAAGTACATATTCAAAATCGAGCTCCTAGAAGAGACTTTCAATATAGACTCTCCAGGTGTGTAATACGCCATTATGTCAAGGTTCTCATTTTTCTTTAAAAGAAATGATCTTTATGCTTGATATTTTTATATTTTGTGATTATAGAGGCCCAATTGCAACTACTTGTTCAGTTAAGGCAAAAGCTCAGTATAAGAAGCAAAGAAATACTAAATTAAAAAATCCTTGTATATAAATAATCATCAGGTAGATGTTTAACTACGTGAATAATTTATTTTTCTTCTTTGTGACTGTCGAAACTGGTGTCTATCTATACAACCCTCTAGAGGTATATCTTAACTGTGCATTATCATCAAATTCGTTATTATTATAGTTGTCATTATCGCTATTAATGAACTTGAATTTCTTGAAAAAAGAGGATGTCATTTCCAGGAATGAAAAAGATTCCTTTCTAAAGTTTGCGATCTTAAATAGTCGAATATTGGTTCCAACCCAAATGTTATTCTCGATTATATTGTTGACCACGCCAGGACTTATTTCTTCTTCAAACATATAACTATTCAAATCATCAGTAATGGTTGACGCACCATTATTTTCATCTCTTTGACCAGCATTAGTGTCATTACTGTTACCACTGCTGTTATTCCCACCCCATTTCCATTTGAAAAACGAAAATCCACCGTTGCTACTGTTGTTACTATTATTGTTAGCGGAATTATTGTTATTATTAGTTTCAGAAGCAACATGATGAGAATTTGGCCTTGTTCTTATTGAAGAACTATTAGAAATAGTCTTCTCCAAAGTAATTGAGGATGAAGACGAAGACGATCTTAAATGCTGGAAGTGATTTTGTGCTGTGTTCTGAAAAAAATAATTCATTAAATTGCCGCTTCCATTACTTTTTGTTCTATTTAATGCCATTGTTGGGGTGCTTACACCTGAACCAGCGCTTATTGTTCTCTCTAAACTTACTGAAGACTGACCTCTTGATCTTCGTATGTATCCCAAACGATCTGTTGTTGGCTTTGTAACATCATTACCGTCACATTCGTCAATACTAACATCCAAAAGCGATTCGAATTGTCTCAATTCACGCGAGGAGGTTTCCTCATATTTAAATGACGTCTGTGTGAATATATTTGCCCATGTGGCGATATGGATCCACATTAACAATTTATCATCGGTGTGCATTGACAAAGGCTGGAAAGTTGTTAATCGTCGAACATCCAGTGGTAACCGAGGATGAATTATAGCTAATATATCAGATCTAAGAGCCGATAGTTTCGATAAAGTTTCGAAATATTGCACCGATTTGATCCTCGGAATTTCAGGAACTTTCGACAAAATTTGTTTAATAACACGCAAAAGAATCTGTAAATAAACAGTACCTGACCAAACTTCGCTAAAGTTTTCATACTTGGGGTTTTTACATTTGTGGGTAAATGTTAATTGTGTAGGCCATTGAGGTCTATGTGGCCAATATTCCAATTGATGTTGCAAATTCAGATTAGAATCTGACTTGAAATCAATAAATGCAATGACTTGATAGTTCTTATCATGATTCATACTTGAAATATGTTTAACTGTCCCCGATGTTTCATTTTCCAATGACGCAGGGTTGAAAAGCAAATAAGGAATTGGCGATTCATTATCTTGACCTTGATCCTCATTTTGATTTTGGCCCCGGTTTTCATTTTGACCTTGTTGCTGGTTCTGATGTTGTTGGTTCGCAGAAGAATATAGATTAACTTGAGGCAGGTCTGTTATTTCTTCAAATTGATAAAAATCCTTCCATTGAACTTTCCTATTGAATCCCATTTGTTTCAGGTTCATGACATTGGAATTTAAGTTTGGATTCATGTCTAAAGCCTTGGAAATGGAATTTATAGAGTCATTTATTTGGTGAGTTATGGACTGATGTCTTACCATGGCAAATAGCAGGTTTTCTGCATCGTCAAAATACAAGGTGAAAAAGATTGTGATTGATCTTAATAATAACGACAATAAATCCATTTTGAAACCTGGTGATATCATATACGGTATGTCTTTTGTCTTGAACACAGGAGTTGCGTAAGTGGTCAAATAAACCTTATTTGATGACTTGGAAAGAACGTAAAGTAGGGACATTGCAGCATTGTAGGATAGTTTGGACGAAGATGTATGACTAGAGGCGGTAGCACTTGGTGATGCAGATTTCTTCTTTGCTGATAAGAGAATCAAATCGTCATGCGAATCATCATTTTTATGAGAACTGGTCAAAATTTCGTCATTAATCGGCAACAGATTGTAAATCAGTTCATAAAAAATTGGATTTGGTTGTAGATTCAATTTAATGTTGTCCAAGATCAAATTTGATAACTGTATGATTGTGAAATCTCTGAATGTTAAATTATTAATATCGCCGTTGATGTTGGAGAGTTTGTAAAAGTTTGGCAGATTATTTGTATAGTAATTAAGGTTGAAAGTCTGTAACATCTTGAAGAGAACAAGCTTTTTGGAAGTCAAAATCAACAGAAGATGATCGAGTAAAGGTAACAAGATTTGAGAAACGCTATTTTCGTTCAGCTCCACAATAGAACGCTCGTCACTCGTATCTTTAGATGCGCCATTGCTCGTGGTAGAAGAATTTGAGCGTATTGTCGATGAAGACGACGATAAAGATGAATAATCATAATACTTCAAGTAATAAATGGAAAAAATGATGAATCTATTTGCAAACTTGTCTGCAAAATAATTTTGAAAGCACTTATTGCAATCAATCAAGTTTGTCATGAGGATAGTCATAGGTATCAACAAAGGATGAATGTCTGGCAATTGTGCCTTTGTTTGCGACTTGGTATGATATGCCGCCGAAGAAGAATTGGGCAATGAAGCATGTGGAGACGTACTGCTATCGTGGGCGCTCGTCGACACTGCTCTCCTTCTACTGGCATCAACGGGTTTATTGTTCGTGAAGTTGAAAATGTTCGATTCTTGTTCTATGGCGAGATCGATGGGATATTTGAAGATTTTGATGAAACTGGACAGAATTAATTTCAAATCGTACTCTCGCTGCAATTGAGTGAGGAAAATGGTGATGACGTTGTCTTGAGCCTTATACGACATGGAAAGATTCAAGACGTGCAGGCAAGATTGGACGAATTGGAAATAAAGCGTCTGCCAATTATTTGCAGTGGCGTCGGAGCTGAAAAAATTGGTCTTTAAGCTCTGGAAATCTTTGTTGTTGTTGAGTACGAACCGCATTGTGCAATTCAATAGCGAGGAAGCGAACTGAATGGTTTTGTCCTTGGGCATTTGAGTGCACCAGTAGACAAGAAACATGTTTATGTCCTGTTTATTGCCGCTCGTGTACAAGTCGGAAGAAAATAAAGCTGACAACAGACGTAAAAGAAGCAACCTGTTGGCGAAAAGGTGCCACTGATGATGTATGTTCAGTAGCGAGTGGTATTTGTTGGAATTGGTCAAGATGCCGATTTCCCACAATTCGCTTGGGTGGGCGGTCACTGCAGTGGTGAAATTCTCTTGGAAAGCCAGTTTCAAGATCGCCAGCAGTAGTCTTTCTCCCAATGGGATGTTTTGCAAGGGAAGACCCTCAATTTCATGTTGCGTAGCCCAAAAAATATCGTAATGGTCCTGCGTGCTAGACTTGATCCGGTCAAAATAAATGGGTATGAGGATAGAGAGGGTCTTTATGGCGTTGATAAGCCGCGAAGAAGGAAGTCCCGTACGGGAAGCGGGAAAGGAGTTTGCGGAGAGAATAATGTAAAGCGAAAGGAAGACAATCAAGTTGTTGAAATTAGGTGGGTTCAAATTAGCGATAATGTGCAGGATTTTTTTGAAACTAGAGTTAATGCTGAAGTCCTGCACATCCACTGATATGAAGTCCAAGTAAAAATCGTTGAAGACGGTGTCCAGCGGGACGTCCGGGTTGTCGCCAAACAGCGCTTCAATTTCAGGCCCAGCTTCTAGTTTGAAGATTGACAGGTTTAAGCTCAACGGGTCAGCACTAGCTGAAAGGGAGGGCGGGGGCGAGGACGTAGGTGAAGGCGAGGACGCATCCGCGTCCTCCGGTCGAACCAGAGCGATGCAATGGTTCAGTAGGATCGAACTGGATTTGGAGTCAGTATTCCCCATTATGCATAGTCTAAGGGAGAGTTTGTATGTTTAGTTTGTATGTTTTCTTTCTCTATTAGCTTTTTTTCCTGTTTGTTTGCTTATCTGTCTGTACGTGTATGTTGTGTACTCAATAAATAGAGGTTTTTTTTTTTTTTCGCAGGTTTACCGAGAGAAAAAACACCGAAAGTAAGTACGTAAACCGGCGGAAAAGCAAAGAAAAAACCCCTGAAGCAAAAGCAATTGCGATAGTTTTTATTATTTGCTATATTTTTCTATAAAATGGGCGAACAAGAGAAAAGACTATATAAAAAGTGTCTATAAAAGAGAAGGGAAAGAGGAAAAAAAGAAAAATAAAGAATTGTCGGCAAGTTTATCAAAGTCTTCTCTTGGACCCGTTAACCATTGTTTCGTGCTCCGCGGCAGGTTCCGGGACGTCCCATTTCTCGAGCGAGGATGCCTCGGTCGACATGGTTCTCTGGTTTATCAGCATAGGTGGTAGCGAGTTTGCAGTGGGCAAGGGCGACCTTGTAAACTGCGGAACAATAACGCTCGAGTAATCTCTAATGACGCCCGGCTGTAGCGAGGCCTCCGACGTGCTCGGCGTCCTCGAGGCATAACCCTGGTCGACCCGCTGTCTGATCCGCATACCCACAGTCATCAACTGGTCCTTTTGGAAATCCTGTTGCTGCTGCTGCTGCTGCTGTTGTTGTTGTTGTTGAAACTGTCTCTTTGGGACAAGGCTGCTAGCCCATTCCAGTTGTGCGTCCATCACGTTTTATTTGGTCTTGTACTGGTGTATGTGTAGAGAGTGTAATTTATTCTGTTTCTCTTGCTGTTTCTTTTTTTTTTCTTTGTTTTCTTTCTCCAATGCTTGCCTGTTGCTACTAGATAAATAAATACCCCACTGGCGGGAAAAAGAAAAAGCACACAAAACAAACGAGAAGAAAAAGCGCATGGTACGAGCCGCCCTAAAATGCGGAACAGGACCCACACACCACACGCAAACGTGCGCGCGAGCGAATGCTGCACTCTGTTAACGGCAGGACCTGGCGTCCCCTGCCGTTAGCGGGCGGCTAGCCGCCGACGCCGTAGTCGCGTGCCCTTGCCCTTAGCGGCTGACAGGCTGACTCGATTACATATATAAATTGGGGGCTACCGCACGTTGAGTCGTCCTGTCTTAGCTGTTATGTCTTACTGTAACAATAAATACCACAAGACACCACAGCAGCACAGAACCACAACACTAATGTCCGAAGCTACCCTCTCCTCCAAGCAAACCATCGAATGGGAAAACAAATACTCCGCCCACAACTACCACCCCTTGCCCGTAGTTTTTCACAAGGCAAAGGGAGCACATGTGTGGGACCCGGAGGGTAAGCAGTACCTGGACTTCCTCAGCGCTTATTCTGCCGTGAACCAGGGCCATTGCCATCCTCACATTATCAAGGCTTTGACGGATCAAGCACAGATACTAACACTGTCCTCCAGAGCGTTCCACAACGACGTTTACGCGCAATTCGCCAAATTCGTCACCGAATTCTTCGGGTTCGAAACCGTTTTGCCTATGAACACCGGTGCAGAGGCCGTTGAAACTGCTCTGAAGTTGGCCAGAAGATGGGGTTACATGAAGAAAAACATCCCTCAGGATAAAGCCATTATCCTGGGCGCTGAGGGTAACTTCCATGGGAGAACCTTCGGTGCCATCAGTTTGAGTACCGACTACGAGGACTCCAAGTTGCATTTTGGGCCTTTCGTGCCCAACGTTGCCAGTGGTCACTCCGTGCACCAGATCAGATACGGCCACGCAGAGGATTTCGTCCCTATCTTGGAATCCCCTGAAGGTAAGAACGTTGCCGCCATTATTTTAGAACCAATTCAAGGTGAAGCCGGTATTGTCGTGCCTCCCGCAGACTACTTCCCAAAGGTCTCCGCATTATGCCGTAAGCATAACGTCCTATTGATCATTGACGAAATTCAAACCGGTATCGGTAGAACCGGTGAGTTGCTCTGCTACGATCACTACAAGACTGAGTGTAAGCCCGACATCGTCCTGTTGGGTAAGGCTCTCTCAGGTGGTGTCCTCCCCGTCTCGTGTGTCCTGTCCTCTCATGACATCATGTCTTGCTTCACCCCGGGATCTCACGGCTCTACTTTCGGCGGTAATCCTTTGGCTTCTCGCGTTGCCATTGCTGCCCTCGAGGTCATCCGCGACGAAAAGCTGTGCCAAAGAGCCGCCCAACTGGGCGGCTCTTTTATCGCCCAGTTGAAAGCACTCCAAGCCAAGTCTAACGGTATCATCTCCGAAGTGCGTGGTATGGGACTGCTTACCGCCATCGTCATCGATCCATCGAAAGCCAACGGTAAGACCGCTTGGGACTTGTGTCTATTGATGAAGGACCACGGCCTCTTGGCTAAGCCCACACACGATCACATCATCAGATTAGCCCCTCCTTTGGTCATCTCTGAAGAGGACTTGCAAACCGGTGTCGAAACCATGGCCAAGTGTATCAATCTGTTATAATATTAATACGCATTTATTTTTTTTTATATCTTACACATTTTTAATATACTAAAAGTTAGAAAAAAGTACGTACCACTTCCTTTTGTCTCTTCTCCTCTTTGCTTATATCTCCACCGCACCATCGTCATCCTCGTTGGGCGTGCTGATCAGAGTCACTGTGTCTCCTCTGATGAATACCATCTCGCATCGTCTTTCGGACTCACTCAACTCTTCGTTGTTCAATTGGTATATGGTTTCTACTGCATCACTCAGCACGATATTGCAGTGCGAGTCGAACGCTTGTAGCGTTCCCACCAGGGTCCTGGCCCCGCGTAGCTTGATATACACCCTCTCGTCGAGGTTCAGTTTCAGTAAATCCAAAGGCGTATCCATTCTCTTTAGTGTGTGTGATGCTGTGCGTATGTGTGTCTGTGTCTATCTCTGTTGTATTGGTTGCTGGAAGGAAAACATCCTGCCTCTTGTTTTGTTCAAAGCTTGGCTTTCTTGGTTTTTTTCTTCTCTCAATATCGCGACTTATCACATACCACGGATAGCCAAAAGGGCGCATCAAAAGGAAGAAAAAAATCAATTCAGCAATAAAAAGAACAGCCCTGAAACTATCAAACCTTCGTAAGAGAGTACCATACTATCTCTAAGGCTTGAAAAAATCCGCAAACACCAAGAATGTGGAAGAGATCGTTCCACTCCCAAGGAGGACCTCTCCGTGCTAGGACTAAGTTCACCAAACCTAAACCAAAACAGCCGGCACTTCCCAAAGAGAAAATAAGACCGCCCACCCAATTGACCCACCACTCCAATAACCTGAGGATCACCGAACCAATCCTACCAACTACTTCAAACCTACGCTGTCCCGACGATCACCCGCTGTGGCAGTTCTTCTCTAACAAGAAATTCATCAGGTCCGCCGACGACTTGCCGCCCTCCAGCCATATCAGACCTTGGACCATCCCAGAGTTGAGACACAAGTCCTTTAACGACTTACATTCCCTTTGGTACAACTGCCTTAGGGAGCAAAACGTGCTTGCTCGTGAAAATCATCTTTTAAAAAACATCATCGGGTCCACGCATGAGGAATTCAGTGACCTCTCCAAATCTATCAGAACCACCATGTGGCAAATCAGACATGTACTTAACGAGAGAGAGCTGGCCTATACCACTTCGCGCGAATTTCTAAAGGACGAATTGGAAAGGAAAAAGTATTTGGATACTTTGACCAACGATCACTTCTTGAATAAGGATATCCCGGACGACGAAGTCGCCTCCATGCTCACTCGGTTCCAGTTGGCTATCTTCGGAATATCAGAAACCATCCAGGACAATACAGTCGATGTTAGCTTCATCAACGGCATCAAGTTCTTGGCAAACTTAAAGCTACAGCGATTCAAGGACTCTAATGATCTCATATCGGAACTGTCACAAGAACCGATTACGGACGTGGGCGAGTCGTTCATCTTGTTTACTTCCGACTTCGAGCCTCATTCCGTCCAAGAGGCTTGCGTCGCCATCAAAGACCTGAGAAAATCCCCAGACAATAAGGTCCCTAAACTAGACGAACTTCCTACCGTCAGGAAATACTTAAAACAACTGGTTCGTGCAAGCTCCATGGAACAAGCAACTGCATGACCCTCATGGGCTTCCTCCCCCCTGTAAATATATATATATATACACACACATACACGCACCTATATATATAGCTATATGTTGTCTGTAATCAGAAATTAGTCACGCTATGGAAAATCTCCTTGGCAATGCCGCCTACACTACTCTTATTCCCGTTCTGTCCATCCAGTGCGTACTTGTCCCTCACCAAGTCACGGGCGCTTAACTCCAATTCTAGCGTGCTCCATTGCGACGTAACAATTTCGACTTCCTCAAGGGGACAAACCTCCAGTAAGCGACCCAGAATGCTCATCTGTAAAATGATTATCTCCGTGGGAATTTCGTTATCCATCCAATTTGGATCTACAAATTTCCCCATTTGGTAAAATGTTAACCAATGCTCATCGCCTAGTGTCTTCATCATCTGTTGGCTTCTTTCTTGACAAAACTCAAACACTTGCTTGCCCAGTTCGTATGCCGTGTCAAAATCTAGATTCACTAAAGCGTAGTCAATATGTAATATCATCAAATCTACTTCCACTTTACCGGTTTGGCCTTCTTTTCCAATGGACAAGCTGTCGTAAATTCCGAATAACAGGCCCTTTGTGGTGGGGAGATCCTTATACAATCGCGGATTCAGCTCTAATAAGTTGGAAATTATATCGAGAGGGCAATCTTTATATTCTAGAATATTGCTTGGTTTGAACGCGGTATCTCTTGCGCCATTATGCGTCTTATTTAAGTTTATGGAATAATGTGATAGTTTGTCTGATAAGTCAAGTAATACTTCCAGTTTGGTGAGACTTGTACCCGCCTGTTGCGGCATATACTTTTGAAGTATTTGTAACGTTTGCGAAGCTTTCCTCATCTCAGGTTCTTTACGTAGTCCATTAGAAGCGTTATTGAAGAAGTGCCAAAAGAACTTCACTAATAGTTCATATATTTGCGCATTGTTACTGTAGTGAAATCTCTCTATGACCATTTCAATATATACGAACTCGTTCATTTGTAAAAGAATCTCCAATATGCTGTATAGTTTATCATCCATACAAATTCGGGTGAAAATTTTGTCATCCTTGTTAGTGTCCAAAACCGTTTCATACATGGATTGCAAGAAAAGGGAAATATCGTTGGCTTTATTGAATTCTTCATGACACAAAGACGTAAAATGTGCTAACTGAGCCGATCCTTCTTCCTGTGTTATGGCAAAAATTTCCTTGAAGGAAAATTTAGTCGAACATTTGGTGAAGAATTCCATAAATTGTTTTAGTACTAAAGCAGTAACAGTTTTCTGCTCTTTTATCCTAATGTCATCGGGAAACCCGCTCAAGATACTCCATAACTCATCAAGCTTATGAATTAAATTGGT
The DNA here is from genome assembly GCF_002079055.1 of Saccharomyces paradoxus. Taxonomy (NCBI): domain Eukaryota; kingdom Fungi; phylum Ascomycota; class Saccharomycetes; order Saccharomycetales; family Saccharomycetaceae; genus Saccharomyces; species Saccharomyces paradoxus. Next base: position 965,773 of record NC_047498.1, read on the forward strand.
TAAATTGAATAGATTCTCACTATTGTTGAATAATATATCAACCACATTACTTTGCAAGTTTCTGGATACTTCACTGTTATCTTTCAATTTTTTTTCGAGGCTATAATAGATCTTTAAGAACAATTGGTAATTAGTATCAGATTTTAACGAGAACCGCTCTTTATTGAAGAATTCAGTAATGAAAGTATCCCATTTCTTCCCGTAAGATAAAGTGGGAATCAATTCATTCTCAATAACATTTGCTATATTGTTGTCGTCTTGCAGGTCCTCAACACCGTCAAATATTATGTTGAATAACTTGCTATCGGGCATTCCTTCCCATTCGTTAATTTTGAATATGAGATGAAGCCGTTTATTCAGGTGGTCCAAGGGTTTTAATACTCCTTCTACCCATCCCATAAACTTTGTAGATAGCACTCCTGATTTGGCAGTTTCCCATAGTACAGAATAGAATAAAGGTGTTTCAGGTATCATCTCATTACATAATAAGATCCTTTCCCTTAACCACCCTTCAAAATTCTCTAAAGCTTTGTTATTGAGTTTATTGTTTATGAATTCTTGCAATTCGCGATATCTGCTAGATATTGTTGTAGTATCAATCTCTATTAATGGAATCAAACTGCTGTCACTTTCCAATAGCCCTACTACCACTTCTTCGTCAGTTGTTTCTTCCCCTTCTGGACTTTGCTCCATCTCTTCTGGTTCGCAAAGAAACAAAAGGTTTTTTGGATCATCTAATTCTGGCCACAAAACACAGAGGATGTCCAAGTAATCGGATTGTGGGTCCAGTTTCGTAGACAACTTTTTGATGTTATGCGTGTCAGCTCTAGATGCAAAAATGCAAGCTAATAAATATAATTGCTCTTCCAACATTTTTACTGCAACTTTATCGTTCACCTATCAAGACGCACTGATATAACCAGTTATTGTCTATTTACGATGGCTTTTCTTTTCCCTGGTTTTTCTTTTTCTCAGCATCTTGCCTCTTCCTCACGATCTCAATAAATTGTAATATCTTTACGAAACAGTAATAAAAATTTCAACAGGGCACACATACAATAATAGATGTACCTGTTTGGACACAGGGGAAAAAAGATCAGTCATGTTGCTATATATGTTCTTAAAAATGATTTAAAATTATACAAATATTGTATACAGTAGTATAGTTATAGAGTTATCTTTTTGACGAGGTTAATGACATCATAGAATAGAGAGTTATTAAAGAGACTAAAAAAATTAAAATCGAAAAAAAAGACTTAAAAAATAAGATATGCATCACTCCTTTTTCCTGTTCCTTTCTTTTCTATTTTCTTATTGGTTCCTTTACACAGTTTCCAAGACTTCGTCCTTGAAACCGGTAACCTTCTTACCCTTTTCTTCACCAGAACCTTCACCGTGCAAAGCCATCAAAGCACCAACATCGAACTTTGGTTGCTTCAACAACTTAACCTTTCTAACATGGATGTTTTGTAGTGGGAAAATGTCCTTGGTGGCGTTTTCAATTTCCTTGTTGATAACTTCTGGAATCAACTTGGAAGTCAATTGGGCCAAGGTAGATCCTTGAACTTCCTTAGTCAAGATTTCAGAGATAACCTTTCTAATAGCTCTGATATGGGAAGATTGAGCGTAAGAGTGTCTCTTAACTTGGTTAGCTTGCTTTCTGGTGAAGGCAATAGCAAAGATTCTCAAGACGTAATCATCGGAAGTCTTAACGGTAACGTTAGCTTCGATCAAAGTTTGCCATTTTCTGACCATAGATCTCAATTTATCGGTAGTGAAGTCCATACCGTGGAAGTTGGTCAATAAGTTCTTACCTTGGACTTCGTCAACTCTTAATTTGATCTTTCTGAAAGAGTGGTCTTCAGAACCCTGCAAGTCAGCCAAGCAAACTTCGACAACTCTACCTTTCAAAGCATCTGAAGCACTCTTCAAACCAGTGGACTTGTTAACTAAAGTCTTACCAACATTTCTGTTTTCAAAAGTGGATGGAGCTTTAATGTCGAACCATTCCTTTCTGGTAAATGGGTCAACGACTCTCTTCTTTTGACCTTTCTTACCCTTGGATAGTCTCTTATTCTTTCCGACAGCCATGATTAAACGATTGGTTATTCGTGTGCTTGTTTTGTTTCTTTAATATCAAAACTCACAACGTAAACACCTTCATACTTAATAGAATAATTGTAACATCTAGTCATTTTGGGTATATTATTACGCTTGCTGAGAGAGTCCTGGAATTTCCAGCGGACGGTGACGCGAGGGAATCCGTAGAGCAAAATAAAAAAATTTGAAGGTTCTCATAAAGTCAAAACAAAAATCGCAGTAGATGTTTGGGTTTACTCCTTCCAATGGGTCTGGGTTCATAACAAAAACTGTCCTGCAGTTTTAATTAGGATTTTTGTAAGTTATGGTTACATTATTAAGGAATACAGGAGAGACTATATATGTATGTAAGCATACCCATGAGGGAAAAAATGAAACGATTTTCGTTGCTGATCAAATGCAGTCTGCATTCTTGAATGCTTCGTCCATCGAAAAAGCGTAACTTATTTCTAAAGGAAGTTTTAGCTCCACCATGATACTTGCGCTTGGCTCTTCAAGTACCACAACGACTAATTTTTCCCCCACCAGGTCATTAACTACACTTATCCAAGAAAACTGCTTCAGTTTTTCTATAGTTATCTTAGGCTCCCAGGCACCGCATACGACCTTCTTAATTTCTTTTGATGCTTTGTAGCCTGGGTTGTCCCGCAACATCTTCACCATCTTAATTAAGACAGTCTCCAGAGCAAGCGTGTGGCGATTCGTGCCTTCGGTTTCTTGTGCCAGGGTGTATAAAAATGTCCTCATCAATAGAGACATTCCCATAACTTTTTTTGAGATAGTTTCGTCTTTGAATCCGTTAATAGCTTCTGAAAAATAGCGTGGTACCATCTCCTGGAATGCTACTGGTTTACCCTTTTGTAGACCACCTTTCCGCAGGAAGTCATTTTTAGAGATTTCTACGGCAGTCTCACATATCTTAAAAGCTTTTTCGGTACTACCACTTACGTTCGCTACATTTTTTGCAATCAGTTGAATGATTTTGTTGTTGATCTTATGATTGATTGCTATCACGTTATCTGGTATATTTTGTTTCTGTCCTTCACGAATATTATTGTAAATAGCCATTTCCTTTTTATCGTTTACTTTTACGTAGAACGGTTTCAATAAAGATTTGAGTCGCGTAATGATCATTTGCAGCAATTCATCTTTGTTTACCTTATTAAGTATGATTTCAGTAAAGTGTGGTTTGAACGAGGGCATCACATTTATTTGTTCTTTAATCATCACATTGTGTCCGCCTGCACAAACGACAGATAATTTCGAATTTTTCGAAGAAATCCATTTCTCAAAGTATTGTAATATCTTTTCATTCAGTAGGTCGTCGAGATTTTGGATCAATATCAATGTCCTTCTCTTTTTTGCTTTCGGAACATTAGTAATATAGAAGTTTAAGGCTTCCAGTGATATATCACCAGATAGGTTTTCTTTAGAGATGGAGGACCATATTTTCTCAAATAATGCATTCATTCCTGTCAATTCCAACGCATCGACGTGAATGTAATCGAAAATGGGTAGTTCCTTTTGAACTGATGAGGTTACAAGCTCATCCATCACGTCATCCACTAGGCTGGATTTCGTAGAATCGTCTGCATTGGCCACATAAAATAATTTATTTTGAGAACACATTAAACTCTCGTACATTGGAAGAAATAGTTTTATGAAATCCTCGACTTGTGATTTTTGTAGTTCTCTCTTTCGTAATGATTCCCTGATTAATTCTTCTAAGTCGATCTTACCATTAAGCTTTGACAGAATGGTTTCCTTTCCAGGTGTGGAACGTGTTTTTCTAAGCTTATCCTCGAGGCTTGCAACGTCCAGACTTGACTGTTCGTCTCTTGCTCTCTTCAATTGAGACAAATCTATAACTTGACTACCTGGAGCAAATCGGTCTAAAATCATCTGATATTTTTTTTTCAACTTTGACAAAGCAGCAAAATCAATCATCTTGGCATTACCTTTTCTTGGAATAGATTTATTGTTAATACTATTGTCTTTGGTACTACCCATGAGCATTCCAATTTTTCCATTTCCTTCTATCTCGTTATCTGTTTCTGTGTCGTCATTTTGAGGTAGCTCTTGTGTTTCTTGAATGTGGATTTTTTTAGTTTTTCTGCTCATTTTGCTTCCATGAGTCCCACGTCTTTTATTTACTGCGATTATTGCTTCACCGGAACTTTCGGAGGTAAATCCATCTGTTTCCTCTTCAAGTTCACTATCATCACTTACTCTTGGTGGATTGTTTTCATGTACAAAATTCTCTTGGCGGTGAATAAATTCTGTAGATGTATTCTCCAATTTTGATTCCGGTTGGGCTGAAATCACAGATGATTTTCGCTGAAGTTCAATGTTTGGTTCCCTTGGTTCTTCATTATCGGATTCTTGTTCTGAGGAGTTTATTGGTATTTCCTCCGAAACGATCAATTCCTTTGATATAGATCTTTTTTGTACAATCCTCGAAGAATCTGTGGGTGATGTTAGCGCTGTAGGTGACGCTGATGAGCTATTAAGAAAGAAAGACTTTCTTTCGGGAGACTGTGAACCATACATTTCTGAGGTTCCCTGCTTATACGATACATTTTCCTTATTTGTATCGTCATCAGAAGAGGGTTCGACTTTAATTTCTTTCATTGGAGGTTTCTTTGCTAGTCTCTGCTGTCTCTTTACAGATCTCTCAAGCCCTATCTTATGTATTACCTGTCTATTTGTCTTATTCAAACTCACTGGTGCAGATACTCTTTTCAAGTATTCATCAGATTGTTTGGGTTCCATTTCCTTGACTCTTTTTATGATTTGAAAAATATCAATTGGAACAAACTTTTCTGCAGTAGGTTCGCATGCATAACGTACTAGGAAATCTCTATCCTCTATTTTCTCGATACTGCTATCATTCCATTGTGACTCTGGAAGTATTTGTCCAACTGCAATGAAATCCTTAAGCCAAATCTCTGATAGTTCAGCAGTTAAATATAACTCACTCTTATTTACTTCGTTGAAAAATTTGTCCTTGTAAAATTCCACGGGATGATTTTCCTTCATTATATCTGGCCTGAATTGTTCGTAGTATAACTTTGGTTTGAGTTCGAACCATCTTAAGTAAGAGAAAACCCAAATCTCCACAAGATTATTTAGTGTATTGAGTCTGATCTCGTGGATCAAGTAGACAGAATATGTTTCCGTCACATTATCGTTGAATATTACGCTCTCCCCCTTCCCAAAACTCAATCCATCAGAAATTCTTTTCAGAAACACATTTTCTCCTCCTCTTTTTCTTGATCTTCTTCTATTGTTTTCGTCAATAACTCTCCCCTGGTCATCTGTAATGATAACTTGCCATCCATCTAGATCTTTTAATGTTTCAGCCATCTTAGCCAACCCAATCGCTACAACAGAACACTTTCGCAAACCCCTATTGGAAGAGCGATGAAAGGAGTGCTTATGTGTACTTCTTTTTCAACCAATATGTTTATTTTAACTTTTTTGGAAAGAATAGTGTTTTCGCGGTAATATTACTGATGCGATGAAAATTTACGATTATTTCTTTATTTAGATTGATACATAATATGGTTAACTTTAAATGAATCTTTCGGACTTCATATAAACAGACACCCCAAATACTCATCATCCTGGATTCATTGTTTGCTTAACTCTATTAACTCGCTACTTACTTTCATTTACGCCATTGCTTTGTATATCAGTTATTGCGAATACCTTGCATATCTAATGAATCGAAAATAAATGAAGATGTCAAGAATACGAGATTTAATAGCCAGGCCGTTCCAGAACCTTACAGCTTTAGAGAAAGTGGTACAATGGTTACGATTAGGGACTACATTGCTCATAATTTCTTTCGGGTTAGCGTTGACTGTTGGACCCCTTTCCTCGCCAAGAACATTGTACATGTCGCGACTGGATACCTACTCTGCTGATATTACGACGGGTTTATTTACCGTATTGAGAGAATCTATGGAGCAATCGACGTCTACAGAAGAAAATAATGGCGTAGGCCTAACAACATCTGAACTGTATATACTAACTGCTTACACCGAAAGTCAAATAAAAAATGTTCCTCAGTACATCACAGTGTCGCTTTATGGGAGATGCGATTCGACATACACCATGGTGGAAGTATTTGACTCTGAAGGAAATATGCATAGCGTAAAGAATTCGACTACTAAAAGCAGCTGCAGTACCATAGGAACAGACTATCTTTTTGATTATCGTGAGGTTTTAGAAAACTTAGGTTTAGATATTATTTTGGATTATGCCTACAACAAAATCGGTTCACAACAGGCAGAGAGTTCTGCATACACGACCTACATGAAGAGCCTAAAACATAAAAAGGCCAACGTGTTACATCTACTCTATGCAGTTATTAGTTTCCAGGTGTGTATGCTATTTTTCATGATATGGTACTACTACATAAAGGGAAGATTTATGAACGCCCTCAAAGAAAGGGCACTTGTTCACATTAACTCTCTGCTATCGCTGGTTGTTTTCATTGGGGGCTTAACAAGTAGCATAAGTCTTGCCTGGGTTAACTACACTATTCAATCCAGAATCAACACAGAATTAGAGGCCTTTGGATTTTCTTACCATCTTGGAGTTACGTGGTTTGCCCTCCTATGGTGCTTTGCAGGTTTAATTTCTGTGTCATGCTTAGCCTGGTCTGGCTTAGAATGGTGTATTTCCGATAATGGCACGTCTTATGGAGGTGGGATCGATGATAAATTCTTGGGTTATCAAGCCGGTGTATTTACTGATGCAGATCTGGATGATGAAATTCCTCACAATCAACGTTATCCACAGCGACAGTCTACTTCAGGTGAGGCTGAACTGATGAGGAACAGTGATACCATGGCAACAATAGGAAAAACTACTGATAATGACTTAAATAGTGCAGATAATGTTAACACCAATTTGGATCATGGAAATCATATTGCAGGTGTAGGCAATAGCGACAGACACAAATCATTTGTTAGTAGAGAGGAATTCGAATTGCAGGACATAAGATTCCGGTCAAGCAACGACAGTGAAGAGAGTATGCAAAGGATTATCAAGCCTTCATCTGCATTACAGTTTTAAATTCTTTCGCCAAATATTCAAAATGCATACTATATTTGCCCAGTTTTTAATTATATAATAATAACAGGACCAAAAAAAATCGCATTCATCGTTTAATCTCTTTTTTTTCCTTTTTTTTTTATGTAAACCTGCTAAGCGCTTAGAAAATTATCATATTGAAACTAAACATCATTAAGCAATAAAGAACAGAGAAGCATACCTATAGCCATGAGTGATACTACGGAAGTCCCTGAACAAAAAATATCTGAGAACGACCAGGTTAATACTTTGTCAAGAACCGACTCATTAAAGAACCCGGATGTAAGCAACAAAATACCAAGTCTTTTCAAGTTAGCCGCCGAATGGCAAATTAACAACCCACAGGAAAACTTCCAAAACCAAATCCTGGAAAATGATGTGCTCAAAAAAATCAACGAAATCACTAGTTTGATCCGAGAATCGTACAAAGACCTCTCCAGCGAAGATGGGATGATGTCCAAGCAACAGCAGGATAAGATGGATTGGGATTTGTTTTGTACCGTTCCTGTAAACATTATTGAGCAGTATACAAAAGATATGGATGAAATATTTGAAAAAATGGAAAAGCTGGCAAAAGTAAGTATAGATAGAAACTAGGCCTCCTCCCAACTTTACTACGTTCCCTTTTACTAATAATGAAAATATAATAACAGCAACAACGCCTTTGGTGTGAGTCCGCTTTTCAAATAGACGTGGAAAGATGTGGAGACTCTATTCTCAATGCTGAGACTTGGATGAAGAAGAAGGAGCACCATCTAGAGTACAAAAATATTGAAATGGAAAGGTCCGCAAATGAAATCAAGGAAACTATTCAAAGACTAACAGATGATAAGTGAGTCATGCTCAATTATACCCTTCGCATTGCCAATGTTCACTACTTGCTTTTTTCCTTCTATTCAAATTAATCATGCTCCCTTCGTTGTTTTTGTTATTTTTTTTATATTGTTTTCCTTTTTGTACCGGATATTGTTAGCGCCAGGTAGCAAAAAATTTTATTCAGGGATACTGATACCGGGGAAGTTAACTGAGCATATCGGTTAACATTATAAACACAAGGAATGTAAGCCAGAAAGAAAAATGCTTTTCCACCTTCAACACTCCTTAAGATAAGGAAATTAAGAAAATAAAAGTTAACAAGGAGGTATAAAAATGACAATAGAAAGCGCTATAGCTCGGGAATTGGAAAATTTGATTTTACCCGCTGATTCCATAGTGAATGTGGTTGATCAATTTCAAGAAGAATTGTTATCACGGCTTCAGACAAATACGATTTCTATGCTCCCGCAGTGTTTGGTCCCAGATAAACGATCGCGATGGAACCCTAAAGACAGGATTCTCGCCATTGATTTCGGCGGAACAAGACTGAAATTTGCAATTATCTCTTTGCCTCAAATCGTTATCGAATACGATGATGCCTTTGAACTTACCTACAACATCGTCGATTCGAATTTCTTTAATCAAATTATCTATACAATATGTACCAGGTTGGCTACAAATGGTTATATAAATAAAAAGAACGAATCATCTGAGGCGTCTAAATTTTTTGTTTCCGTAACATTCAGTTTCCCTTTAAATTCAAAGGGTGAGGTGGTTGCTATGGGAAAAGGCTTTGTGATGACCAATACTCTTCAAGGATCCACTGTGAAACAGCTCATCCAATCTTCGTTTGATCTGATTATATCGGAAAATATCGAAGAATTTTTCTGTGCCATGAATGTGTGTCATGTAATAAATGACGCAATTGCGGTTTCATTAACAAGCAAATTCATATGCAAAAACGATTCAATCTCATTAATAATAGGAACAGGTACAAACGCATGTTTCGAGGTTCCCTACGGATATTTGCCGCCTTTCAAGAGAGATGGCTTAAGAGAGACGTTGCCGTCAAGCTATAATAAGGAGACATTAAACTTCAAACATGTCCTCATCAATTCAGAGATTGGCTTTATTGGTAAAGATGTCATTTCGTTACAACCATTTGATATCCATGGGGGAATCTCATATGAAATGCCCCTAGAATGCGTCACCTCCGGTAAGTGGCTCCCGCAATCATTAAAAAAAATTCTATTGCAATATAACATAATCCCTAAAAATTTTCCAGTAGAATTCAATGGGGAATTGGTATGCCAACTGGCAGAGGACTCTACTAATGCTTGGTTCGAAAATCAGCATTATGCATTGATTTGTAAAATCGCACGTCTTTTAATCAAGAGAGCCGCATTTTATGTTGCTGCAATAGTACAAGCTATTGATATCATCACAGGCTGCAAAAATTATAACTTTATTCATATCGGATATGTCGGATCGTTTCTGCACAATTCAAACTTTTATCGAGAGCAGATAAAATATTACTCCAGCATTGATATTAAGTTGCAATTCTTAAATCACAGTAATCTTTTGGGGGCTGCCATAGCTACCTACTTAAACAAGTCGGACAAGCAAGTTCAATAATATTTCTATAATTCCTCTTACTGTCCCTCACGATCTTTTCCTATTTATTCCCTGAAAACTTCGCGATGTTGGTGTAAGGAAAAAAGTATCTATTACACTAGTACGACCTACTTGTAACAAACTAAGGATGTCTTGGCCTTATTTGATTGTGTTATCACCCCTTATTCGCATCCTTTTTTTTTTTTGGTTCTGAAAAATTTTCTGTTTCTACTTAATTATATTTTATATAATTATATATGGATCTGATTCTTAAAAAAAAAGGAAAAAAGACAAAACAAACCATATGGCTACCAATTTCTCTTTATATCAAAGGAAGAAGAAACATCAAGTTTTTCAATAAACGGAAATATAATTGTTTATTCTTTCTCTTTGATTTTGAGCGATACATTCCGCAATCCAGGTAATATTTCTAACTTCTTGTTCTTTGGATTTCATCCAGGCCCAAACGGTGCTGATGGCGAATTGTTGCGTGAAAGCATCTCTACATAATTCCATTTCTAATTGGTAAAAATGATCTTCTAAGTTACCAGTCTCCAAAAATCCCCTATACTCATAGACATTAGCTAAGGCAGCTCTAACACCTTCGAAGTCTTGGGCTTGTGCCAAGTGAAATGTTGCAAGAGGGTATAGCTTACCTATGTTAGGTAACAAGTCACTTTTCAAATCGGGGTCAATATCTGAACTTTGCAAAGAGTTGAGTGCAATATTGATACTTCTTCTATCAGCTTCAAACCCTAGTAATGTTTGCATACATTCTTTGGCGGGTTCTGGAATTTCTTCGGTAACGAAATTGTAAAAATCTTCTAAATAAGCCTTGTACAGCTTGTTTCTAATAATTTCAATGTTCATATCATCTAGCTCCTCTGCCGTGTCAAAACAGTTTTTGAAGTAAGGCGCCAATGGGGTATCCACCAATACGGTTTCGTATAGGGATTCAAGATCAGTAGCAACACTCAATGTGGGCAAAGTATCAAACCACCCTAGCGGATGACAACGCTGTAAAATTTCACCCTTATCACGGTCATGAATAGTACCTGTAATCATCAATGCTACATTGTCGATCATGTAACCATAAGTGATATAGTCCATGAACTTTCTCGTGGGTCCACTAGATTGGTCTCTTATGTAGTTGAATTCGTGATACAACTTGCTGGAGGCATATTCTTGAATCAACGACGTGGTCAAAGACTCTGAGGAAACAGAGGAAAGAAAATTACCATAGTCTGTCGATGATAATTGTAATTTTAAATCTTCCAACGTGTCACATTGTGTTAAGTTAATGTATTGGTTATTAGATAATAACCCATTTCTGTAGCCTCTCACTACACCTTCAATAAACCCATTGTCAATATTAAAATACACGCCTTCCATCTTCGCAAGACTTTAGCAATACGATCCGAACGGTATACTCTTTTGGTAGCTCTTGGTGTTCTTTTTACGCTATACCTTAAAGGGTTAAGAGGTCAATTGTTCTTTTGTTTTTGCAGTATATAGAAGATATTTTAAAAATACGTCACTTTGTACGCAGATATCAGCGTAACAATAGGTGCGCAGAAATCGCTTAGTTACATAGTACAAGAATCTGATGACTGTGCGTCTGCATGATAAGAGTATGGTCTAGAGTATTAATCTTTAGGAAAGGTGAGCATCCTTGCATTTTCCCTATCATTCATCTCCCCTTGGAATGAATGACATATCAGTGAAAACGCGCATGCTAAATCTAATACACTGATTTCAGCACTTCTGTATGCGGAAACAGTATTCCATCAATCTGACCTTACTTCATGCTAACATATACATACTATTTTCCCTTCTTTCTTCTTTGTCTTTGAAAAGGTGCCTATAAAAATTAAGACAAAATAGCACCCATACAGTTTGATGTATGGGTGAAATGTTTCATTTTTTCCTGCCTTCAAATTGTTTTTCAGTTGCGAAGCGGAAGGCAGACAAATTATTATGATTGTGCGTCTCTTTCAGGCCTTCGCCAATGAGGGGGTGCTACTGGGAGCTTATTCTCCACGTGGGTGGCGAATGATATCCTCGCCAAACCTAGACCTACCGTGCTGGGCTGCCCTTCTACACTGCGCTTCCGTTCAGGATCGTTTACAGTGGAGGGAGCACATGGGCGGAAACAAACCTCGCTCAGGCCCGATGGTGCTCGCCCACTTACACTGTATACAGTGAGTGAGTTTCAATTAACGTTGTAGGTGTAAGGCCCTACAATATGGCAGTTGATCAAAAGTGGATAGATAATTTTCAAGCAAAATCTCATTTAAGTTTGAATATTTTCTTGAACTTGGAAGAGAAGCAAATATATTCAACGAAATGACTGCCCAACAAGTATGTGTAAAAATGAGTAAACCAGAGGTTGAGATGGCTATAGAGATGGCACACGTGCCTGGAGGTATATAGTTACCCAAGGAATAAAAGTAGCAAGAGAGTTGATATTTTCCCGTAGGAAGTGGAGAAAATGAAAATGACAATTCTTAGCAGAAGCGGAGCTATAGTACTTCAAATGAAAGAGAGATATGATAACAATCAATCTTATGTCCAAAGCACTTTTTCCTATTCAAAGACTTTTTTAGGTGTAATATGAAGCTTTGTGCCAAACCAGTATAAACCAAGCTCACCATCGGTTGTAAAAAAAGAAGCAAACGAGCAATATACTAACAATATATATGATTTACATCATGATGTGTTAATTTTAGGCCCCAAAGTGGTATCCTTCCGAAGACGTTGCTGCCCCAAAGAAAACCAGAAAGGCTGTTCGCCCACAAAAGTTGCGTGCCTCTCTAGTTCCAGGCACCGTTTTGATCTTGCTAGCCGGCCGTTTCAGAGGTAAGAGAGTTGTTTACTTGAAGCATCTAGAAGACAACACTCTATTGGTCACTGGTCCATTCAAAGTCAATGGTGTTCCATTGAGAAGAGTCAACGCTCGTTACGTCATTGCTACCTCTACTAAAGTCTCTGTCGAAGGTGTCAACGTTGAAAAGTTCAACGTTGAATACTTCGCCAAGGAAAAATTGACCAAGAAGGAAAAGAAGGAAGCTAACTTGTTCCCAGAACAACAAACCAAGGAAATTAAGACCGAACGTGTTGAAGATCAAAAGGTTGTTGACAAGGCTTTGTTGGCTGAAATCAAGAAGACCCCATTGTTGAAGCAATATTTGTCTGCCTCTTTCTCTTTGAAGAACGGTGACAAGCCACACTTATTGAAATTCTAAATTGGACAGAAAAAATTATAAATGATTTAAAATTGAATTTCAAAACAAAAAGAATTGATAGAGAATACATTGATCTGAAAATACTGTTTGACAATAAAGGAAAGGTAAGTGGATATGTAATCTAAATTTAATCCTCTTTTAATTCATTTCCCTATCAACTTTATTTGTGCTTTTCTATATCCTTCTTTTTGTATCTATAATTTTTTTTTCTCTTACATAGCAAAATACAAAAAATCATAAATATTAATATCTAAGGGTTCGGGATTAGGCCGTCACCATTTTCGGCCACTACGCTAGATCTATTCATCCGTGCTGCAATCGCATACTTGCGGTCTACTCCGACCATGTTGAAGCAAACTCTCTTCGTGAAAGAGAAGCAAGGCTAGCTAGCTATTGCATTAACTAAAATCAAAATAATCTTTCCCGATTGGATACGTTAAATTCTTCAAAATCGGCGCATACGAGTAAATATATGGCCAATTGGCTCATAGTGAATGGATGTTTGGCAAAGAGCAACAATGCCGGCTCTAAAGCTTGCTGCGACAAATAATCTCGAAGTTTTATCATGTAAGCCTGCATCAATGGTAAGTGTATGATTGGCGAGAATGATTTTTACTATACAGATAAAATTGAAGGTGTTGGTACTAGTTTCATTTTAGGTAATGAAAGAACTACGAATATCACGTACTGCATACTGTTGTGCCTTTTTGGTATTTATCTACTACACTCTTATATCAAATCGCTTAGCAAAAGACCGGTGGCATTGCGTATAAAATCATAGTTCCTATCTCTGTGTTAACCTCAGCAAAAACAATATGCCTTATCACGTATTCTCATATAAACATCAACTTTCTCAAATTCGCTCCTTCGATGCCCTATGTATATTTTTATCTCAAGCCGGAGACAGCGAAAATTTTACCTGGCGCGATAGAAAAATGAAGGGCATTGAAAATTTTACTGTGTTAAAAGAAGTGCTTTTCAGGTTAAATGGTGGGAAAACAAAGAAAAAGACAACACAAGATACGCCTTTAATATGTCTGATATGCTTCCATTGGCTACGTATAGCCTGAATGTTGAACCATACTCCCCAACCCCAGCTTTAAACTTCGAAACGCCGGTTACCATTAGAATCACAATGGCGGCCATCGACCCTGAGCCCTTTGACGATGACAAGAAGCCATCTACTTTAAGAATAATTAAAAGAAACCCCGAACTAGCTGACTATGAAAACGATGAAGACTACGAAGAGGATGAAAGCGACAGTGAGCAAGAAGCAGGTGTACCAAAAAAGAGTGAAAAAACAAAAAAAAGTAAGAGGGTTGAGCAAAGTGAATCAGAAGATTCCGAGGATGAAAGCGAAATCGATGATGAGTTCGAAGAATGTGTTCTTTTAACCCTATCTCCAAAAGGTCAATATCAACAAGCTTTGGATATTACCATTGCACCAGAGGAAGACGTTCAATTCGTTGTCACCGGTTCATACACTATCTCTCTAACCGGTAACTACGTCAAACATCCATTTGACACACCGCTAGAAGACAATTCTTCAGAATCAGACGAAGATGAAGAGGACTATTACAGTGAAGAAGAATCTTCCAATGGAGAAGAAGAGCAAGAAGAAGAGCAAGAAGAAGAGGACGATGAGGAACTAAGCTCTGGTGATGACGATCTTGACGATTTAGTTGATGCTAGTGACATTGAGAGCCGTCTTGATGAATTAGTCGAAAAAGACAAAAAGAAGAAAAACAACAAAAAGGATGGCAAGAGGAAACATGAAGGAGACGAGGAGGAAACTGCCAAACCTGCAGAGAAAAAACAAACGACCAAGAAAGACAAGAAAACAGAAACAATTAAAGACTCGGAAGAAGGCAAACAAAAGCCGAAGACAAAGCTTCTAGAAGGTGGTATTATTATTGAGGATCGCGTCACAGGAAAGGGGCCACATGCCAAGAAGGGCACCAGAGTTGGAATGAGATATGTTGGTAAGTTGAAAAACGGGAAGGTTTTTGATAAAAATACAAAGGGTAAGCCTTTTGTTTTTAAGTTAGGCCAAGGTGAAGTAATTAAAGGATGGGATATCGGTGTTGCTGGTATGGCAGTCGGCGGTGAGCGTAGAATTGTCATTCCTGCCCCATATGCCTACGGTAAACAAGCTTTGCCCGGCATTCCGGCTAACTCTGAATTGACATTTGATGTTAAATTAGTCTCCATGAAATAGGATCCTTAATGCATATTTATTGATATAAGTATCTATAAAGCTATATACAATTATCTCTACTTCCATTATTAATATTATTTTTCAATCCCAATGCACTTTTTATTATGTAAAAAACCTGTTTTTTGCGTGCTATTTTGTGATATAGCCGCCCAGCTACTTGTCTATGCATATTTATACTGAGAGTATTAACACAGTTATCAGAACGCCCCCAACTAATTTGTGGGCGTTTTAAATCAAAGGAAATCGTCGTTTCAAAAATAGCTTAGCAATATGTATGGTTATTGTCATATATACTTATACAATATATTAACCATTGATCGTTAGAAACGAACGCATTGTTTTGTTGAATCCCTTTCGACAGCGCGACAAAAGTTAGTCGAGAACAATAAGATGCTGCGTTCAAGGGTTGTCAGATATCAAAAGATCACTTTTGCTATCACCTCAAGAACCTACTGCTGCAGATACACCTCAAAGAGGTGCACCACCAAAGGGAATATTTTGTACGAGCAAGTTATAGTAAGATACTTCCGTGAGGAACCAATCCGACTTACTTCTCCTAACCGCGTTCTTTTCAAATAAGCTCAACAAGATTCCCACATATAACCTCAGATGTCGCTTCCCTTAAAAACTATAATACATCTGGTAAAGCCCTTTGCTTGCACTGCTAGGTTTAGTGCGAGGTACCCAATCCATGTTATTGTTGTTGCTGTTTTATTAAGCGCCGCTGCCTATCTATCAGTAACACAATCTTATCTTAACGAATGGAAGCTGGACTCTAACCAGTATTCCACGTACTTAAGCATCAAGCCGGATGAACTGTTTGAAAAATGCACACACTATTATAGGTCTCCTGTGTCCGACACGTGGAAGCTGCTCAGTTCTAAGGAAGCCGCCGATATTTATACCCCTTTTCATTATTATTTGTCCACTATAAGTTTTCAAAGTAAGGACAATTCAACGACTTTGCCTTCCCTTGATGATGTTATTTATAGCGTTGATCATACTCGATACTTATTAAGTGAGGAGCCAAAGATACAAACCGAACTGGTGTCTGAGAACGGAACGAAATGGAGATTGAGAAACAATAGCAATTTTATTTTGGACCTGCATAATATTTACAGAAATATGGTCAAGCAATTTTCCAATAAAACCAGCGAATTTGATCAATTTGATTTGTTTATCATCCTGGCTGCTTACTTTACTCTTTTTTATACTCTCTGTTGCCTGTTTAATGACATGAGAAAAATCGGATCAAAATTTTGGTTAAGCTTTTCCGCTCTTTCAAACTCTGCATGTGCATTATATTTATCATTGTACACAACCCACAGTTTGTTGAAGAAACCAGCTTCCTTATTAAGTTTGATCATTGGACTACCATTTATTGTAGTAATTATTGGCTTTAAGCATAAAGTTCGACTTGCGGCATTCTCATTACAAAAATTCCACAGAATCAGTATTGACAAGAAAATAACGGTAAGCAACATTATTTATGAGGCAATGTTCCAAGAAGGCTCCTACTTAATCCGTGACTACTTATTTTATATTAGCTCCTTTGTTAGCTGCGCTATTTATGCTAGGCATCTACCCGGGTTGGTTAATTTCTGTATTTTGTCAACTTTTATGTTAATTTTCGACTTGATTTTATCTGCCACTTTCTATTCTGCCATATTGTCTATGAAACTGGAAATTAATATCATTCACAGATCGACCCTCATCAGACAGACTTTGGAAGAAGACGGCGTTGTTCCAACTACAGCCGATATTATATATAAGGACGAAACGGCTTCAGAACCACATTTTTTAAGATCCAATGTGGCTATACTTTTAGGAAAAGCATCAGTTATTGGTCTCCTACTATTGATCAACCTTTATGTGTTTACAGATAAGTTAAATGCCACAATACTAAACACAGTGTATTTTGACTCTACAATTTACTCGTTACCAAATTTCATCAATTATAAAGATATTGGCAACCTCAGTAATCAGGTGATCATTTCCGTTTTGCCAAAACAATACTATACTCCACTGAAAAAATACCATCAAATTGAAGATTCTGTGCTACTTATCATTGACTCTGTTAGCAATGCTATTCGGGACCAGTTTATCAGCAAATTACTTTTTTTTGCATTTGCAGTTAGTATTTCCATTAATGTTTATTTACTGAATGCTGCGAAAATTCACACAGGATACATGAACTTTCAGCCACAGTCGAAGAAGATCGATGATCTTGTTGTCGTGCAAAAATCGGCAACAATTGAGTTTTCAGAAACTCAAAGTGTGCCTGCTTCTTCAGGCCTAGAAACCTCAGTGACGGCGAGAGATATAGCGATCTCCGAAGAAATTCAGAATAACGAATGTGTGTATGCTTTAAGTTTCCAGGACGAGCCTATCCGTCCTTTATCGAATTTAGTGGAACTTATGGACAAGGAACAATTAAAAAACATGAATAATACAGAGGTTTCTGATCTTGTGGTCAACGGTAAGCTGCCATTATATTCTCTAGAAAAAAAATTAGAGGACACTACTCGTGCTGTTTTAGTTAGGAGGAAGGCACTTTCAGCTTTGGCTGAGTCACCAATTTTAGTTTCCGAAAAACTGCCCTTCAGAAACTACGATTATGATCGCGTATTTGGTGCTTGCTGTGAGAACGTCATTGGGTATATGCCTATACCGGTTGGTGTAATTGGTCCATTGATTATCGATGGAACATCTTATCATATTCCAATGGCTACTACTGAAGGTTGCTTAGTGGCGTCGGCTATGCGTGGTTGTAAAGCCATAAATGCTGGTGGTGGTGCAACAACTGTTTTAACTAAGGATGGTATGACAAGAGGTCCAGTAGTCCGTTTCCCTACTTTAAAGAGATCCGGTGCTTGCAAGATATGGCTAGACTCAGAAGAGGGACAAAACGCCATTAAGAAGGCTTTTAATTCTACATCAAGATTTGCCCGTTTGCAACATATTCAAACTTGTCTAGCAGGCGACTTGCTTTTCATGAGATTTAGAACAACTACTGGTGATGCGATGGGTATGAATATGATATCCAAAGGTGTCGAATACTCATTAAAGCAAATGGTAGAAGAGTACGGCTGGGAAGATATGGAAGTTGTCTCCGTATCCGGTAACTATTGTACCGATAAAAAACCTGCCGCAATCAACTGGATCGAAGGTCGTGGTAAAAGTGTCGTAGCTGAAGCTACTATTCCTGGTGATGTTGTCAAAAGTGTTTTAAAGAGCGATGTTGCTGCTTTGGTCGAATTAAATATATCTAAGAACTTGGTTGGATCTGCAATGGCTGGATCTGTTGGTGGTTTCAATGCGCATGCAGCTAATTTGGTCACCGCACTTTTCTTGGCATTGGGCCAAGATCCCGCACAGAACGTAGAAAGTTCGAACTGTATAACTTTGATGAAGGAAGTTGATGGAGATTTAAGGATTTCCGTTTCTATGCCATCTATCGAAGTGGGTACGATCGGTGGGGGTACAGTTTTAGAGCCTCAGGGTGCCATGCTTGATCTTCTCGGGGTTCGTGGTCCTCACCCTACTGAACCTGGAGCAAATGCTAGGCAATTAGCTAGAATAATCGCGTGTGCTGTCTTGGCTGGTGAATTGTCTCTGTGCTCCGCACTTGCTGCTGGTCACCTAGTACAAAGCCATATGACTCACAATCGTAAAACAAACAGAGCCAATGAATCCCCACAACCTAGTAACGGAGGCCCTCCCTCATAAAACCTCAGCATTATTATAACTCTTGTAGTTTACATGGTGATATTTTATATCTTTGTATTGTCTAGCTATTCTAAATCATCTGCATGTAATAACAAGTTAATCAAAATGACTCGCTACGTCAAACTTCTCTTCGATCAGATGCCGCCTAATCTACCACCTAACAATGCGCTTTTTCAAAGTTTTTCAAAGCAAAAAATGAAAAGTAATGAGCACAACAATAGAAGAGTATCATGATATATAAGATTACCAAAGTAGGTTGCAAGAGCTGTCCGCGATTTGAGGAACCTTTAAATTACCTCAAGTAAAAATTGCTCAATAACGTTATTACAAATACTTTTTTTCAATTATGGAAGGAAGATCAGATTCTGTAGCGACTTCACAGTCAGGAAGTGAAATGAGCCACAGTGAAACTAGGAACAGGGCTGGGATGAATTCTAGAAAAAGGAAATTTGCCTGTGTGGAATGTCGGCAACAGAAGTCAAAATGTGATGCTCACGAAAGAGCTCCGGAACCATGCACTAAATGTGCTAAAAAGAATGTCCCATGCATATTAAAGCGAGATTTCAGAAGAACTTATAAAAGAGCAAGGAATGAAGCTATTGAAAAAAGATTCAAGGAACTCACCAGAACTTTGACAAATTTAACTTCAGATGAGATTTTGAAGAAAATTGAAGAGGAACAAGAGATTGTTTTGGATAATAGTAACTTCACAAAGGAAAAAGTAAAACAACTCAGGAAGAGTGCATTTGAGTCGGCAGACATAGAACCGAGGTCGTGCAAGACACTTCGGGCGGAACCTATTGCTTATAGTACCAACAGAAAACATACGGATTCTTCTCCTTTAACGCTCTTAAGCTCGACAAACTTCGACCCTGTGCATCCAATGAACGTTATGACAGAAGAACAACTAAAGTGCTTACCGAAAAGTCTGGGTGATGTATACTTGTCAAGCAGCGATATTGCTGAGCTGTTTCAAGAATTTGCGACAAAATATCACCAATTTTTACCAGTAGTTGACCTTTCAAAAGGAGCAGAGCGAATCTATCACTTATCTCCTTGCTTATTCTGGGTCATCCTACTCATTGGTTTAAGGCGAAAATTTGGGGCTACGGACTTGATGACTCGATTGTCAGTGTTGGTAAAGTCCGTTTTATCGGAAATAACCATATCTCCAATCATTCGATATACTCCATCAGATAAGGACGAACCCGTTTTAAACGTAGCATCCGTATACTCCGTGCAAGCATTTCTTCTATACACTTTCTGGCCTCCTTTGACCTCTTCGTTAAGCGCTGACACTTCGTGGAATACCATAGGAACAGCAATGTTCCAAGCACTGCGGGTAGGGCTGAATTGTGCAGGTTTTTCGAAAGAGTATGCTTCGGCAAATTCAGAATTAGTTAACGAGCAAATACGAACTTGGATTTGTTGCAATGTTGTATCCCAAACAGTGGCGTCATCATTTGGGTTCCCAGCTTATGTTTCCTTTGATTATCTAGTAATCAGCTCTATCAGAATGCCCAGTACAAAAAACCAAGCAGATATACCCAATGAACTAAGGCAGATGGCTCAAATTGCCAGATTTGAGAACCAAATCGTAAACACAATGAACTCCACCCCAGCTAGTGCAACGGGGATGGTAAGTCAGGAGGAAAAGCAGCCCTTGTTGCACGTCCTTAATCAACAACTAAGCCAACTAGAGATTAGTCTTGAAGAGAATAGCTTAGATGATATCCGAAAATTTTTGTTACTAGTGGCCAAAGTTCACTTATTAACCTATTATTTCACGGACGTTACCTCTCCAAATTCTGGAAAATCAAATGGCAATATTTATGAGGGATCGTATTCTGTTATGGAACTCGATACGAGTTTTGAAACGAAGCGTGGATTGGTGAAAGTTTATAATGCCGCAGTAAACTTTCTTATACACGCCAATAGCATGTGGGAACATGACCCTACTATCATTAAGTACTTTCCAGGTTTGTTTGTCTTGAATATATGGCAGTCTGCCTGTATTATTAGTAAACTCATACATTCATCACTTCACTCAATGCTAGATATTAACTCAGGTAAAAAAGCTTATAACAACGCAATTTCGTTAACGTTTAATGCCTCAGTTTTAAAATATGATATGGCATACAGATCGTCCGGAATAATGCGAAGCATATGGAGTTTATTTGCAAATATGTATGATGCGTGGAAAAACGATCAAAAGGAAGGCGGAGGCAGATTAGAAAATGATTTCAATTTGGGCATTACCATAAAGTCTAGAATGTCGGTGAACGTCTTTTTTGATTGCTTATATATCCTAAAGGAGAAATGTGGTATGGCTAAACTAGAAAGAGAGACAAAGGTTTCTACAGCTTATAATGTCGATGAGGAGGAAGAGGAAGATGAAGATGAGGAGGGAGAAGAAGAAGAAGAAGAAGAAGAAGAAGAGCTGAGCGGTAAAGTTCCAGAAAATATGGATAATCAGCAACTAAGGACAAGGAAATTTACCAATGTAAGGCACCCGGAAAAGAAAGCAAGAAGAATAATTGAAACAATTCCACTAGACCCAAATCCAATAAATGCAGGTTCTACCAGTAGTGGAAGCTCATTAACAACTCCAAATAGTCAAGTGGCGAACAATATATCATATAGAGGAATCCTTACTAAAATGTCACCTAGGGAGCAGCTGAAGCACGCAAATTTAGATTCTAGTACTTCCACAGATATTAAGGACAATGAAGTTATCAATGAGCCTTTGCCAATAGAGACGAATGCTGAACATCTGGCAAACCAACCGCCTCTTCCAATAACACAAATGCAAGAAAACACACAGTCAGCGACACAAACCAACTCTTCTCTGTTGGAAACGTATCCTATGGTTCAATCAAACCCTGTTACAACTGCAATTAAAGAATCACCCAATTCCATCATGGCTAGTTGGGATAACTGGGAATCTGATATGGTCTGGAGAGATGTTGATATTTTAATGAATGAATTTGCGTTCAATCCTAAGGTTTAAAGTCTTTGCCTCATTTACGTAATGTTTACCCTCGAAGAATTGTTATATAATGCGGTGCTACAAGGGAGGCTAAATAATTTCCTGTATACGTTTATATTTCTTCCATTTGCGCACACTATTATTTGTCCTCAAATAACTCAGCTGAAAAAAGTGTAAAAAAGGCTGTGTTATGATATATATGCTCAAATGTTTTTGATCTTCGAAGGGAGTAATAAAAAATTTCCTAGATGGACTTAAATCACCAGCCAGCGCCCTTCATAACAGGTTTATGATAGGTTGAATGCGTTAGTGCTTTCTTATTTATACATCAAGAATAAAAATTATATTAGATAACCGATGATTTTGTTTAATCATACTACCGTTGATCCTTATGAATATAAAACTCACGCCTTCGCTTATTTTATGCATAACATTTACAACAGCCCACATGGGTATCAAGATATTATTAAGTTAGGTAAATTAAAGAAAAAAAGAAGGCCGTTCATGCGCTTGTACGTGAAAATGAGTAGAACTCTCACAATAAGATTAGCATTTTTCTTGGATTTCTAGTAAAGCGCTGGCATCTTTGTATACGTCTGACTGGGTAAATTTTTGAAAGGAATCGTTGTTCATCAGCCTATACATTTCATTACTGACGATCTCGAAAAGGGGATATAATTTCCTAAGGACCTTCAAAGTTGCTGGTAATGAACCATACGATCTGGTACTATTTTGGGTATCGTCGGTGCCATACTGTACAATTGTATGAGGATTTTCTACCGATGAATTGGTAGAATGTGCTTCTGCCAGAGTTAGCGGGGCAGGTTTATATTCTTTTAATTGTTGTTTGGATCCTTGCTTTTTAAATAGACAGTTTTCATTTGAAAGAGTCCTCGAAGGTTTGAGAATGACTTCCGGAGGTTCATCCAACGTGTTACCGTCCGTTGAACCGATTAATGAAGCTTTTGATTCCGCGCATTCAAGCAATGAATCATCTAGACTAGTAGGAAACTGTTCTGATAATGGAGAATGTGGGTGTAGCATAATGTCAGAAATGTTCTGACGCAAGTTGTGATGGATATTTAACTGATATGGTGATCCTATCATGATATAGGACGAGTAAATGTGATACGCCATTTCAAGGCACTCGTTGGCCTGTTTCATCAAAGCTGAATCAATAGTTTTTACAATATTGTTTTTTGAACAACCGATATTAATTTTTTTATTACAATGCTTAGAATCTATCAATTTCTTCAGGATTGTCATTTTCTTTAAGAATCTCTTAATTTCGATAAATACGTCCAGGTTTTCTACGCAAAATTCTTTTTCCAGATGGCGTCTGAATAAATATCTCATACCTGGGTCATTTAACACATAGTCCAGTTTATTTAGATTACTCGAAGAGATAAGTATGTCTTGGGAAAAACCTTCGCTCTCATCCAGTGTCCTTTTTTCATCACGAACAGTCATGTGACACTTTGATGTAAAATCTAGATCTATTGTGCTACCATTTGGTGCTCGAACGTTATTGCTCTTACAACCTGTCCAAGAAACCAAATCCCAACCACGTTTGGACAAGGTAAAAAATGAAGATCTGCTGATTTGAAACTTTTTCTTGTCAGTGCGTGATGGTTGTAAAAGAACTGGTACAACCAGCCCCATTTTTAAAAATAAAGCTGCCAAAGAGACCGCTTCTTTAACGTGCATTATATCAGTGCAATCCATTATCCACTGCCATATAGCTTTTGTTGTAAAAGTGTACTTAATCGTAATTTTTTTGGAAGTGCCAAAGGCTTTATCCTCAAACAACCTAATTCCTGCATCGGAAACATAGTATTGCGTGTGAGACTCGGAATCTGGATTCGTAAAGAACCGATGAGCTAATGGTGATACCCTTTCTGAGTCATTGATATCAATATTTTCAATCTGAGCTTGCCATCCTTGCTCTGGCTTAGATTTCTCAAAAGTAAATGTATCATCATTATTGGTGTATTCTAACAACGAAGATAGGCAAGGTAATGGATCATCGGCATTTGTTGGGGACCAAACATTGGGCTTGGCACCCATCATTTTGATGAAAAGTATATGGATCAAATAATCACTATGAATAATTGAATCCGTAACGGAGCTTCTCTCAAAAGAAAAAAGTTTCATAGAGTTAAACGATGACAAAAGAATATCAGGCATTTTTTTCAACCCAATATCTCTAACGTACTTTTGTAAAACAGCGACCCCCTTAGGTGTCGGTTGAAAAAGAACTTTCTCCTTAGGCTCGCCACGAGTTCTGTCCTGTGGTGTATGTAGTAGCTTAGAAGACATGAATAATGTAAGAAGGTGACGGGCCAAACCGGGTTTAATATTGTATGAAACATTAATGCAAGTTGTGTTCATATCCACTTTTAGTTCCAACTGACCCATTGCTTTAATAGCTTCCTGATATGTGAAGCTAAAGTGGAAGTGTTTAGTAAATGGTGTTAATAAGAACGATTTGGTATCACTGTTGTTCTTTTTCTCTTTCAAATCTAAACAAATAAGAAAAATGGAATATACGGTCTTTAAATCATTGGTAAAAATCAGTCCATTCGGCGTTCTGCTAAAATTTTTTGAAGACAATTCATGCAACGTCCTGTTTTTATCCACCATTTCAGAACTATTTTTTAATCACTATATTGGACCTATGTCACTTCAGATAGGCCGCACAAAATCTGGAAGCAACGTACAAAAGTCATATCTCCCAAGTTTAAAGACGATGACAGATAAAGAAAGAATTAACATAATGGTTAACTCACTGGTATAAATATAACAGGCCACACAACATTTTTGCATGCATCAGTAACCAAATTCAGGTCTTAGCGAAAAAATGCAGTGTTGAGATCATTGTTTCAAAATTAGATATTATGAAACGTTCAACATCCAGACATCCCATAATTAATGAAAATATTTCAGTAAAACTTTGCATGCTTTAAGGCGCTAATTTTAATACAGACAACAGAAATAATTCAACTTGGACATTTTCGGAAGAATAATGATTGTTTTCAGTCTTCTACCCCTCCAGAAAATTTTGACAATTACCTATCACGTACTCTTCGAGTCACCTTAAGTGGAAGACGCTGGTTTTTCTTGAAGTTATAAGTATGGTGTGGGTAGTTTTTTACTGTCAGTCCATTAGCAATCTTGTCCAGTAATCCATTAAAAGTTCTACTCTGAACTATGATCTCAGTGTAGGCGTTAAACAAGTAGGTAAAAGGATGCGGAAAGGTCCGCAGAAATTCAAAAAAATTTGCTAATTTGGATTCTCTATCATTCAACTGGAATGTGACAAGCGAGTTGTACGACTGCAGTAACTTATTTTCGGGATCAAAGGTAAACATTATCATTTTTTTTAAATGTTCTTGTACTTGGACGCATGTTAATATCGGCATCTCAAATACGGTAAGCTCGGTGCTGATTTTTTTTTTGAGAGTTGTTGATAAGAGAGATGAAATACCAACGTTATTTGAATAAAATAGAAATTTAAATGCGACATTCTTTGTTTTTTCAAGAAACGATAAAACTTTGATGAATTCCCTAAGCTTCGAAGGTGCTATTACAGTTGAAGAAGACATTTCATCTAATTGTTCGAATTTGAAGTAAAAAATGTGATTGATTTTCTGGTCGTTATCTATTTTCTTGATAACCGTCATCATTAAATCAAGCGTGTTATTTAAAGGTTCTTCATTAGTTTCAAAATCCAAATGTACTTTATATCGACACTGCTCCCTTGACTCGATGCAACCTTTTGATTTATTTGAGGAAAGATCCTCCTCCGTTAAGTAATCGTTCATTTCGATAATTACGACATTTAGGTCGACTAATGACAGTATTTCAGAAACTAAGCGATCAATACCAGCATACTGATGTATATGTTTAACTTGGTTGAAAAAAACAATATAATTTTTCATATTTCCGAGCTTATTTGAAAGAAACTCACTCAAGCCCGGAACATAGCTTATTGAGGAATAACTAGTGCTTAATTCTTGTAAAGCCCTTGATTTGAATTTCTGGTAGAAAGCGTGGTCCATTGGCTCCTTAACTGGGCTTGCCTTAGAAACTTTTGAGCTACTCACACTCTTTTTAATTGGAACAAGATTCAACTTTCTCAGTACGGTGAAATTTTTTTGCTCCAGATCATCGCTTATGGCTTTCATAATCTTGTCACTATCGACAACCCTTTCTGACCTCCTTATAGGTGCAAAGTCGGAATCTACATGCTCCATCGTCTCTATATCTTAATCTCGTCCGTACTTATATCTATATCCGTACATACATCGACCTCTTTTAATCGAAGTTGATGATTAAAAAATCTGTCATGTAAACAAATGTTAGCATGGCGTTATCTCTATTTAAAAATACCTGCCACCTTAGAAAACCAAAATAATAACATCAGGTTATTTTAAGCCGGGTTGCCTTTTATCGCAATAGCATCCCTTACAATAATATTATATGGAACTATCTCAACATGAATAGTTAACGATATCATTCCAGCGAAGCAAAATCTAACCAGGCATTTTTACGTGAAGAAGAGAGCAAAAAGAGCCATAAGGTAAAAGTTCATATGTACAATGAAAACTGGCCTCTATTTTATATCTCATAACCCTTGCAAAGAGAAAAAGAAATGAAGGACAAAAGGAAAATAGCCGCTATCATTTTCAACGCTCTGGGTACAAAAAGAAGGCCACAAGAATCTTTTATGTATTTTATCTCTCTAA
Source organism: Saccharomyces paradoxus (assembly GCF_002079055.1). Lineage (NCBI taxonomy): Eukaryota > Fungi > Ascomycota > Saccharomycetes > Saccharomycetales > Saccharomycetaceae > Saccharomyces > Saccharomyces paradoxus. Next base: position 992,335 of record NC_047498.1, read on the forward strand.
CTATGATCTGATCTGGCATAAGTTACTGAGAATCCATTTACGCGCTATTACAATTAAATAATCTACCGATTTTTTTGGTAGAGTTTAGCATTCATACAGTCAACCAAGTTTAAAAAAGACCATCAAGAAAGAGCATAAAAAGTCCGGCCTGTTTTGATCAGAATTTCAAAATATTGAGATTTCGTTGCCACTAGCTCTCGGCGTGTATATTTTTTTTTTTGTTTTGGTTTGTAGCTCATACTATTAGCTACTATTAACTACTATTAACTACATCACAAAGGATATCACGTCACACGTAGAACATGCCATCTATTCGACGGAAATAAAGACGGAAATAAGGGAGGCGTGAAAAAGGGTCTTCGTGGTGTTGTAGTCTGGGCAATAACGCCATTCAATGCGATATAAACCGTAAATCCCTTATGAAAGGGCCTAACAAATCCATGAAACAAAGAACGGTGACTAAAACCAAAGATAATAAAAACCAACCGCTTTGAATCCAGGTCACGAAACAAGAATAGTTATAATAAAGGCCCTCTGCCTGAGTATATGTCATATTTTTGTAGATGATATTTCCAATTAATATTTTACTGTGCAAGTGGCTTATATTTGCAGTGACATTCTTCTGGAGCTGTAAAATTTTAGTAAGGAAGCTTTTAGGAGTAAACATAACATGGATCAACCTGCTTAAACTGGAAATCTGTGGTTTATCCATGGAAGATGGTTCAGTAAAGGTAAAATCCGTCCGTTTTGCTCTGTTTGAAAGAAAGCTTTTTATTAAGGGACTACGAATTGATTCCAATAAATCATATGCTAAGTACGCTGACAGAGAATTGACAAGAGAGAAAGAAGGGACATTTATAAGGACCTCCAAAAATTATAGCGGGGGTTTCACTTCTAAGATTCTTTCATTGTTACAATCCTGGCTCAACGGGGTCACCATTATCTTAGAAGATACGCATTTAGTTAACAACGATATCACGATTGAAAAATTTGGCTTTTTTCTTTCGATTGATAATTCTAAAGGTGTTAAGTCACTGCGATTTGATTCCTTTCTAAGAAAACTTCTTTGGAACGACCAAGTCATTATTGCTGATGCCATTTTCATAGTGAATACAAATTTATTGATTGATGAAATTATGAATCCTTTGAAAGATGGCCTTCAAGTTGGACTAGATTTAAAACTGGGTGACTTAAATGTTCCCATGAATTTATTAAATCTATTTATCAACAAGGAGAACGTTGATTTGATGTCAAATGAAAAACTTCTGAAAAGATTAGCAGATACAACAAGGGCCAATGAAGAGCTAAAGGAAGAAGATATTACTAAAATGAAAGATACCCTCGTACATACAATGGGAAAATTTGTAGATCGGATAAAGCCGCTAAAGGAATTGAACGTCACCGTTGATAAACTTCAAATTAAGGATTTCCCACTCACCAGTCATCCAGAACTACTTGGAATGAATAAATATATCAGTTATAATATTTTGATTTCTAATATAAATTTCAATACCATTAGGTTTAGAAATGAGATGCCAGGTTATACGTTAATATTCGAGGAGCTCGATTCTCCATTCAAGTTTAGTATTGTAATGGCAAGATTTAACATATATTTGAATCTAAATCGAAAACATCAAAAACATGCTAAAAAGTTGAAAATTATTGAGATTCCAAATGTTTCTATTTTTGGCGAAACTAATTTATTCTCTCAAAAGTTTCGCCATTCTAAGAACTTACAGGCAAAGAAACTAGAGAACGCTATTTTCAACATCAAGGGGAATATATCTTCTTTAACTATTGACATGGATCCGGTAAATATTTCGTTTATCAAATGCTTTTTATCAAACATCAAAGTTTTCACATCCTCCTGTCCCAAAAACAAAATTTTAAAGGAGAATGCCCACGTGAAGTTTTTAACAAGACGGAGAGTATTGTTTGACTATTTTAAGTGTTTCTTACCGCTGATTAATATGAAGTTCACCCTAGATGATCCTAAATTTGTTATCAATAATAAAGACAATCTAATCATAGGCAAGTTTTCCGTCTTTATGATAAGTCATCACTCTAAAAGATATACGTTGGGTAACAATCTTGTGGAAGAGAAAGATAAAACACAACAGATTTTTTATGAAAGTCATTGGAATGTCGAACTGCTAGATATGAAGTTACAGCACATTATAAAGCACCAAAAATACGAGCATACAATATTGAGAGTGGATAGTGTCGCTATAGAGGAAAACATTCAACTGTTGCCGGATATATTGTGTTCTGCAAACGCGGATATCGATACATTAATGCTAGACCTATCTGAACTACCAACAATGGTTATGTTGAGCGAATTAGTACATAATTTAGATAGCCAGTTGGCAAACGTCGAAGAAAATTATTTCAAAGAGTTCTATGAAAAATTCGCATTTAATTTACAAAATATGAAAGCTGAATGTTCTAATATGGCTAAATGTTTGAGACAGAAGGAAATATTACCGAGCGACTTTGTATTCCAGCAACTACCAGATTTTTTCGATTACATTAAAATCAATATTAGGGACATATCATCCACTTTAGGTGCTAGGTCAGTTTTCATGCCGAGGGATGTTTTCTCTTCCGTCGACTCCCAAAGTTCAAAGGACTTAATTGACGGCAAACTAAGAAAATATTGCAATACAGTCGAAAAATTGCAAATTGCTTTCTTTGGCGATAAGACACAATGGCATAATAAAATTGGCTCAAACCATGCTACCATGGTTAGATCTGGTCAGCTCACAAACTTTGGTAAAGCTAGTAAACAGAATCCCAACTATAAACCCAGCATTGCCGATTTAGACGATATATCAACTAGCGATGCAACAGAGGTAAACCATCTTTGGAACGTCAATTTACTAATAAATGATATAACTACGTCGATAATTGGTGAGACACCTGAATTAAGTGAAGAATTATCTACGAAAACTGTTTCGAAAGTTTCTAATTTATCAATTAAGCTGTTTCCAGATTCAGACCCATTTAGCAGTAGTGAAAGCGATTCAAAGATAACTTTGCAAATAAATCATTCCAGAGGAACATCGGTGGTATCACTGATGAGTATTTTTTTAGCCGTCTCAGGAATACACACGCTAAACCAAATATTCGGACATTGTGTACGTCAAAAGATGCGGCAGTCTAAAACTAAACAATACTTTCTTGCACTGTCGGAATCGAAAAGAAAATCATGTCTCAAAAGTATAAAGTGGGGCCAACTAAAGGAGTTGCTCGAAGTAAATTTCTCTTCAGAATATATCAGTCAAATAATTGCACTGCCCAACGGCCTTAGAACTAAATTTGAACCGACTTCAACATTCATCACTATGAAAAATTGTAATACAATTTCAATATCAGGTCAGTACTTCAGAATGATGGTAGAATCTCCCACACAGCCAAACTTTTGGGAGAGAATGATTTGTATTAATGGATTCAAAATAATGGTACACATTGATTTAATAAAGCAGCAAATGGAAAAACTAAACTCTTTACAGAACTGGAAAGAATTAGAATCCGCCATAACGTTAGAAAATGAATCATGGCACTTTTCCATACCGCATCACTTCGAGATGTTTAAAATAATAGATACTATTCCAACTATATTCAAGAGTATTAAACAAATGTTATATTCGCTGAAAACATCGAAAAACGATTTAATAATTTTCCCCCATAAAGTGGAGACTCCTTTATCACTGCCTAAGATTAAACTGAAATCTAAAAGGTGGTTATTTAGCATATCAGATGACCCACTGGAGGCAGAATTGAATACTATCTTTCAGATTGGTTTGCAGGAACAACGAGAGAGACTCGCAAAACTACAAGAATTTAATAAACGCATCTCTGAGGATTTGCTTAAAAGTCGAAAGAATGTTAAAGAAATGAAAGATGATTTTGAGGCGGTTGATAACGTAATATTAAAGCACCGTACAGGATTGTGGGCAAAGGATGGGAGGAAAATTTTGCGTAAATCTGCCACAGATTCTGAAATCCCTAATACACCAACACCTTTGAATGCTAATGGAAAGGGCGAGAGTAGGTCTGAAAGACCGCAGCTTATTTCTCCTGATATTGAAAATGCGTACAATACTCTACTAGAAAACTTCTCCGATTCATGGATCAGAAGGGTGAAAGAATATAAAGTTAAAGAACGTCGTGAGTTTGACAAGAACTTTTCTTTCTTGTGGGGATTCATTGATTATACTAAGCTCCCCAAAGATATCAACAAAAAAGTTTTACCTTTCTCAACAAAGCCATTTTTAATGAATTTGATTATTGAAAATATCGATATCGATATAATAAAGCCTTCCTGTGGCATCAAAAATATCCCAAACTTCATTCACGATGTTGGAAAAGGCGTTCCGAAGAATACAGAATATTCGATTATGATACCGATGTACTTGGATGCTAAATTCAGTGAAGTAAGATGGCATTTGAGAGATTATCCCCTGCCTTTTGTTTGTATACCTCCACTAAGCTCTACACAAAGTAAAGAGACAATACCTATGAGAATTTATGGCGATTTTATGATAACAGAGGATATGCTCCAATCCGACAAAGAGCTTAGAACTTTGTTTGTTCCTTTAATTCCATCAGTGACTGTTGAAAATACAGATAAATATTACTCCTTGTTCGTGCCCAGAACAATGACCAGCGCCAAGATATTCACAGACCTAAATTTTGAAATAAACTCTAACCATACAACACGAGTAACTTGGGGTGGTTCTTATCAACCGGCCATTCAACAAACAATGCAATGTTTAGATAACTTTTCAAAACCTCCATTAGACCCTTCTGTTAAACTAGGTTTTTGGGATAAAACAAGGTATCTTTTCCATGGAAAGATCAATATAGTTTGGAAAAAGAGGGGAAAATTCGAAATTTCTCTTAAAGGGGCAAAAAGTCCATACATGCTTGGCGGAGAGTCAGCTGGTTTCATAGTTGGTTTTGATGGTGATGTTAATTTGCGATGTAACGAAGATAATGATCCCAAAAAATTTTTATCCTGCAGCGCAGACAAGGTCCATTTTAGCATTCCCAATTATTTCGCGAAGCCATTACTGGTATGGTCCAGGCCCAGTACCAATACAATGTTCATTCCAAATCAAGATGATACGAACCTGCAGAGATACGCTTCATTTTACTATTTATTGAACACTACACCCAGTAAAAACGAAAAGGCAGACAAGGAAATTATGAGGAAATCGTTCATCGAAAAAACGGGAATTAAATTATCGGGGGGCATGACGCTGGACATGGGTATCCTCTTCGAAAGATTGGGCCCTAGTTTGAATGAGAGAACTTTTGGGTCAAAAAAACATTATTTGACTCGTCTATGTAATCCAATTTATGTCCAGGACCGCTCAAAACATGATTCGTATGCTGGCTTTAGAAGTGACTTTATTCATATGTCTTTCGGGCTATCTTCTAATTCAAACTCCGCATATAACGCTATGCAACTAAGTCCTAACGGGTTCAAGGCATTCTTTGTATGGTGGAAATCATTTTCAGGAAACTTCCCTGTAAGGAGAGGACCCTTATTTGGTCTCCAGAGTATCAGTCCTAAATTTGGTGAACATTTGTATACCATTTCTTACCACGCAGATGTCTCGCCATTATTCATCAATTACATGTACCACAATGCTGATGCCGATCAAATTTTGCGTAAAAACTACTTAGAGGTAGCTGAATTTGCTGGTTTAAAGGCTAAATCTTCTCATTTTGTTATGGATCTACATCAGAGGAAAGAAGTCTTGACCGAATATCAAGCCGGTTTGAACGTCAGAAGGAGAGTTATGAAGTTAAAATTTCTGGCTGGTGATGTTGTGTGCCAAGACGTGGATATTCGGACTGTAAGTGGTGAGTTCAGTAAATTAAACTACGTTGAAGAGAAAGAAGATGCTGAATATGATATTTTTGATAATGATATGTCGTGGCTTGATATAACGGATTTTCAAGATGCGTTTTTCATTAACCCTGATAATTATCTTCCGAAAATTAAGATTATGCCATTTGCTTTTTCTCCTCAGTTCGCTTATCAGAAAAGAGCTAGTTATGGTGACAAGTATCAAGTCGATCCTAAAACTTGCAAGCCAATAACGCCATTTGATAATCGTGTGTCCCATGGCTGTACACTGGGGCACAATGTTTCTTTACGTACTGACCTAGTTGAGAAACGTGTTGCAGTTTTAAAGAAGTTTCGAGAGAAATTGCAGGAAGAAAGTAAGAAAAACAAATCAGCCGGTGTATCAGGAGAGGGTTTGAATGATTTACTCTCAAAAGCAAACTCTAGTGTGAAAAATGCAGAACTACTACTTAAAGACTTTCAAAAAATATTTAAACAACACGAAGGCGGACAAACAGAACATCCTTTCCATTTCGACTCTTTAAATCTATTGAAAAGTACCAAAAAGACCATGAAACAGTTCGAAAATAGATTCTTTATTTTTAATGTACTGTTGAAATGGAATGAAGATGCAAGAAGCGCTATTTTCAAATTTTTTTACTATGCTAATCTGTCCAATGAATTTACGTCTTTAGCAAGTGGCAAGGGCCTGAGGGAATTTGAAGATGCAATAAAGCAAAGAGAAATGACTGATGATTCAACTAGTATGGAAGCGATACCAGAAGGAGCAGAAAAAGAAAACATTGGTAAACAGTTTCATAGCTGCGATGATACAGAGTTCACCACTGAGAACCTTTTGAAGATATTTGAAAAAAACATTACACAACTTTCTTGTGACATCCAAAATAAGATACACCATAAGTTTTTTGTTCAGTTTATAACTCCACAAATTCAGTTAACGTCCCTGGAAAATGCAGAAGCTTGTGTTTTGGTTTCTTCACCCTTTTTTATGCTAAAGACATTGGAATTTGATGCAAACACGACAAGTAACACGTATATGCAGGATATTTTTTTGAAAAGACATGGCATCCTATTCGGAAATGCCAATGCGTTTTTATTTAAAAAAAAGGATTACAAAGAATTTTTTGAACTATACTTCGGTTCCAGCTCTTATGGGCAACACAAGAAAGAACAGTGGCCACCCTGGCTAGGCTTGGAGTTAGGATTCGAACCTTCCGCATTAGAAAAGAAAGCAGTAGTTAGGAACATTTCTGCTCTACTGCATCATCAAAAATTAGCACCGTTTTCCGCTAGATATGACTCTTTAAAAGATAAAATAGAAGATAATATTTGCGGTTACGTTCCCCAAGTTAACGTAGAAGTGAATTCTGAGGAGTACCTAATGCTCACAAAGATGGCCTTAAAATTGTTTCTTTATGTAGAACCCGAAGATGAAGAATTGAAGAAATATATTGAAAAACTAATAATTGGTTACGATATCTATGATACAGCTCAGACTAGAAAATTCGTAAATGACTTACACAATGGCGAACAAATTTTAGCTGTAGTTGAAAAGGAGCTTCTATTTAAAAGAAGCCTGCTGGACGATGTTGGTAAACTTGATCTATCCAATATACACAACGAACGCATGCATCAATTGTTGAGGCTATATATTTTAATGAAGGTTTTCACTTCAAATGGAAACAATTATATTAACAGGACTCTAGTATGGAATATCAAGGTTAATGAGATTATTTTACATTTACTGGACGAAAATGACAAGCCATTTTTAGATATTGCAGTCGCAAAATTAAACTTTCATAGAATCCAACACACCATGGGATTAAGAAAGAACACTGTAACCGTTAAAATGATGCAAATATTCGACTTAGGCGAAAATGTTAATTATCATTGTTTACTGGGGCCTTTGATATCATCAAGTGGTAATAATACAGTTGATTTGGCGAATGATGTTCCATTGGTCCAAATAACTTGGGATGTTGATAAGCCTGTAGGTGGTATTAAGGTTGTTAAAAATGTTGAGACCACTTTGTCGAGTTTGACGGTGAAATTAGAAGAAGAGAGACTAAATAGACTTTTTGAGTGGTTGTCATTGAAGGAGTTAATTTATGACGGGAACGGAGATGATGACGATGGAGCATCCAGTATTTTTGACATGGCGTCATCAGAATCAGAAGAAGGAAAAATTGAGTTTTCGGAAGATATTAGCTCTGATTTCAATGAAATGTTGAAGAGATCAAGCGATTATATGATCGTTGAAGATTTGAAACTAAACAGCTTTAAACTCTGTATCAGTTATAAGGGCAAAGGCAAGATGAGGTTGGCTAATGTTACTAACTTCGTCTTCAATTTCCCAACTTTAAGATTGGCCAATCAAACTCTAAGGGTTACAGATCTATTACTTGCTCTGAAAAAAGTGTTAATAAAGGTTTTAATAAAACATACTGGGAGATTTATTAGTAACAAATTGAAGAGGAACTCTAAAGAGAATAAAATTGCCGACGATACTGCACCACTGAAGCAACTCACAACTTATAATTCCTACACGGAGCCTGAAGAGCTTCGTTAAGAACATTCAAAACAATCTATATAGTTTTTCATACCTAAATATAGCACCATATACATATATATATATTACCTGTTTAAGACTTTTATTGTTGTATTGGTTAACACATGTAAAATTTCAAGAACGTAAAGTGTCATATAGGTCTTCCATCAGTAATTTCCTTGCATTTAACAGTTGTTGTTAAAAATAACTGGTCTCTAGCGGGATCGAACCGCTGATCCCCGCGTTATTAGCACGGTGCCTTAACCAACTGGGCCAAGAGACCATGAAAGGACGTTAATTTGTCGTATTACGGGCTCGGGTGATACCGGATGCCTTGACAATCCTAAAGTCGTTTAGGAGAGTAACTTGTTGTTAGACTTATTATTTGAGAATTATGTGGGTAATTAGATAATTGTTGGGATTCTGAGAATTATGTGGGTAATTAGATAATTGTTGGGATTCCATTGTTACTAAAGGCTATAATATTAGGTATATAGAATATACTAGAAGTTCTCCTCGAGGATCTAGGAATCCACAAAAGGGAATCGATAGTTCTACATAGTGTTATTATTTTATCTTCTTTCTTTTTATATGTTGTCATTCATTATCCTATTACATTATCAATCCTTGCATTTCAGCTTCCATTAGATTGGATGACTGTTTCTCAATCTTTATGTCATCCTCTTGCACCGCATATTATAATATACTATTAAATAGATGATATTAGAATTTCATTCCAACATTATTAACGTGATTCACAGAATGTTACTTATCCTATATAATCTATATAAGATCTGAATCTAACTAAAGGGTGGAAGCGCGGAATCTCGGATCTAAACTAATCGTTCAGGTATTATACGTTTGGTTGGTTTGGTTCATCTTGGGCAAGTAGGTTGCCTAGTATACTCAATATTGTCTGTTTCGGAACTATTCTTTCGTACGTGTTTCATGTTTTATGTCTAGGTTGGCAAATCTAGTAATGCTGAGATATCTCATTTTTGAGATACAACATAATTAATTATACTTGAAAATGATAACACACGTTAAACAATAGTGACTGTTGCAGGTGTAACATTAGCAATTACCCAAGAGGGTAATCTGTTCATAATTAGAGGTAAAATGGATTAGTTGTTGGAACGAGTAGTAATTAATATTAACATGAGTTGCTATGGTAACAATCTAAATGCTTACATCGTATATTAATGTACACCTCGTATATGTTTAAGTGTGATTGCACCTTTTGCAGAAGGAATGTTGAACGAGAAGCTCAGACAATACTGAAGCTGTGTTAAAGATCTATTAGTTGAACATGACATGGTAGTTATATATATGAGGAATATGAGTCGTCACATTAATGTGTAGTAACTACTGGAACCACTATTATATTGGTCATAACTAATATGACCAATCGGCGTGTGTTTATATACCCCTCTTATAAAGTATAAGAAGATCCATACTTATTTCTTCATTACTATTATTGTTAACCTCTAATTATCAACAGTTATTTGTATACAGAGTACACTAAAAGTTCTTGTCGAGGATATGCGAATCTATAAGGGTAAATCGGCATAAAAATACTACTATTTCTTCTTTCTCTTGATACGCTATTATCCGTTATCTTATTACATTATCAATCCTTCTGTTTCAGTTTTCCACTAGATTCGATGACTGCATATCATCACTTATGCAGTATTCTTACGCAGTATATGGTAGCACGAGTACTGATCAATAGAAGGCAGTTGGTTCTGGTTCCATCAGAGCCCACACAATGAAGACAGTAGCATAATTTCCTCCATTGCTTTTATAAGTCGTCATTAAATGGCTACATAACATTATCAATCCTTAGGTTTCTGCTTCATAAAAATGCAAAGGATTTGAATACGATTCTGCTCCCCTCATTATTCTCGTCATGTTTAAGCTATGTATATGATAACTTTTGGTAAAATGAATACTATTCAGTGGATGACCGTCAATTTTCATTCCAAAAAAGCTAAATAGCGCCTGTCTTCATACATGAGCACAACTTAGCATTTGTGTGGACACTCGCAGCAACTGATTTCTACGACCAGTATTTTTCGACAGGATTACAAAAGTAACTAATAGGAGAAACCCACAGCGCTATATCAGCGTGTCAGAAAATCAATAGATAGAATATCTGCGATCAGCATATATGGAGAGTATTCAAAAAAGCTCTAACTTTTCACGGTATCATCTCGAATAATACTTCAAGAAAAAGGAAGTTCGTTGTGCCTTAAAGAGTGGGTAGCAGCAAAATTAAACTATTCGGACATTTTCAAATTTTAAAACCCTATCAGTCGCCTTGGATAATGATTTTCATTCAACTACCCCGCAATAAGAAGAGTTTAATACCTTCGAAACTAAAGCACTACAAGACGGCGCTGCATTTCTTCCAGATTGATATGGTTTGATATAACAAGAAGAAGCACAATCCGTCTATTCATTACGTTAAGATGTTCTCAATTGATCTTTATAACAACATTTCATGACGGGTAATACCTTTTTTTGATTTTCTAAAATATTCAATGGTAAATAAACAAAAGTTGCTTCTGTTGCAGAAAACATATCAAAGGGGCTAAGGCATCAATATATGTTTTGCTAAGCTCTGCAGAGGGACTTCGACATATTTATTTTTCTCTCAGATAACTGTTATTGTATCTTTTGAGCTGATTACTGGTAAGTTTATATTGGAAGTTTTTTAAGCAATCCATTAGGACCTACAGTTGCTCTTCCTGGCTTTTTTTTTTTTTTTTGATTTTTTTTGACTTCCATTTCTTTTGTGATATTAGCTATCCCTGGTTTGGTCTGCAAGTTTATGACAAAAGATATCAGGACGGGCGATTTAGTGTTATGCAAAGTTGGCTCGTTTCCACCTTGGCCGGCTGTAGTATTTCCACAACGATTGCTTCGAAACGATGTATATAGGAAGAGAAAATCCAATTGTGTTGCAGTCTGTTTTTTCAACGATCCAACTTATTATTGGGAACAGCCAAGCAGACTAAAAGAGCTGGACCAAGATACCATTCATAATTTTATATCAGAACATGGTAAAAATGCTAATCAAAGGGAACTGGTTAATGCCTATAAGGAAGCGAAAAATTTTGATGATTTTAACGTATTTTTGCAAGAAAAATTTGAGGAGGAAAACCGGTTAAATGATTTGATGGCGTTTGAGAAGAGTGAAGGTTCTAAAATTGTCTCCGGGGAAGATCCCTTTATAGGTCGGACAAAAGTAGTGAATAAAAGAAAGAAGACTTCCATATCTCCCAGGGACGATGCGGAAGATAAGCAGCAATCAAACGAAGAAGAAAGAAAACCGAATATCAAACCGGCCAAAAAAAAGAGACCGATGGCCAATCCGGAAGTTAAATCAAATACTAGTAATAAAAAAAAAGTTAAATTAGACTATTCCAGGAGAGTAGAAATTTCACAATTGTTTCGCCGTAGGATTCAAAGGAACTTAATTCAGCGAGAATCACCTCCGACTGAGCATGACATCAAGGAAACGCATGAATTATTAAATAGGATATATGAGAATTCAGACAATAAGAAACCCTTTTTTGATTTAAAAGCCCTGCGCGAAAGTAAATTACACAAGCTACTGAAAGCGATTGTTAATGATCCTGACTTAGGGGAATTTCACCCGCTTTGTAAAGAAATTTTGCTGTCCTGGGCAGACCTAATCACGGAACTGAAGAAAGAAAAATTACAGGCATTACCTACGCCTTGATAATGATATTTATTGAATGGATTCAATATATCAAGGTTTGAATAACCAATTTCGGTTCGTTTCATTTCATTTCATATAGACAGTGTTTTTCCGCTTTTTTTTGTTTGCCTTCTTTCTTTTCACTTAATGGTAATCAAATTAAATTAATCATCCATCCACAAAAATTGTATTAGTAAGTCATACGCGTAATTGTCACAGGAAAATATCAAGCGGGCTTTTGTAACGTACCAAATTGTTAGCAACGATCAAGACCGAGACAGAAATCTGAACGTTCACAAGTGGATACAGTCCAGTTAGCACCAATGTTGACGCACTCCTAGATACCTACGTATATATATAAATATTATCTAGAAGTTTAAATTTGATATTCCTTTTTTAAAATGAATAAATGATAAATACGAAGTTCAGAGTGCGAGATTAGGGTTGCAGGCGTTTGGGTTGAAAAAAGTATAATTGATAATGAAAACCATGAGATAATCTCTAAAAGAAAATAGGCCTTAAAGAAACAGATTTCTCGAACGTTTAGATATGAAACTTAATGAGCAAATACCAAAGGACCTGTTACGTTTGATAAAAAGCTCCAAGTATGTTCATGTAGCGACATGCTCGTCAAATTGTGTACCATCTGTTTCGTTAATGCATTATATATTCATTTCATCTACTGAAACCTTTCATAAGCATGAGCATAGTATAGATATAGACCGTAATGATTATATTATATTCACGGTATTCGAAAAATCGGTAACCTTTAGTAATGTCATGAGCAATCCAAATGTTGCGTTGTTATTTCACGATTGGATCACTGCTAAAAATTTAACTCTTCGAAAAAAAAGCGTGCATGATAATGATGATTGTTCACTCGTTGAGTCAGAATCTACAAAACTTAATAATTTTTTACGAGATTTGAATCAAAGTGAATTGAATCAAGTTAGCGCAACTGTCAATGGTATTGCCGATATTGTGGACCCTGATTGCGAAGAATCCACTTATTATAGGCGGTTATTATTAACTGCCAATCCAGACGCAGATATTTTCATACTAGGAGAAGAAACAGCCATAATAAAGGTCAAAATTCAAAAAATCAAAGTCTCTGATATGGAGAATAACACATCTATTTATGGCCAAACGATACCGCCAGTTTAAGGGAAATATGATAAAAACTATGTGTACCCTAACTAGTATATAAGACCTCTATAAGATCAATAATGAGGATCAGGCAATGGTCCGCGCGCTCCATGTATTGAGAATACTTTAATTTCACAACAGAAATTAAGATAAATAACTTGAAAAATCTACTGAGATTGGTGAAAGCGTTTCATCCGCTTTTTCAGTGTCTCTTGAACGATGGGGTGGAGTGGGACAAGCGGGAGATATGTTTTCCTGTAACGGCTGCATCTCTGGTATCTTTCCATCTCGATTATATGTTTTCATAGGACTTGAAGTGAACAATGAATTTGTTCTTCTTATTGGAGACGGCGAAAGGTCAATTTTTAGGGGCTTAATCTCATCATTTTCTCTAGCTAGATTGGACATAGTTCTCCTAGATTTGGTATAGGACGGATCAATGTTTGAGGAATCTAACAGATCTTCCAAAATTCTATACTTCTCATTTGAGTAATTCAAAGCGTCTTGTAATAATTTCATCTTGCTTTCCAAAGATTTTATTTTCTCGTCCCTTTTCTTTATTTGCCTCTGCAGAAGAATTTCTCTGTCTAAGTATAATGATTGATTTCCATCCTTCCCAGTAGGAGCATCACAACTCCCATTTCTCAATTCGCTAATCCGTTGCTTATTATATTTCAATTCCGTTATCTTCCTTTTGAAGGCATCACTCCTTAGAATCCTGGTTTTCGCTGTATTCGTATCCATGTACGAAGGTCTTCCCTGAGACCGCTTCTTCAGAATTCTAGTCATGTCGCCGCAAACATTTTGCATCTTGTTCATATTCTCATTGTCATTGGAAAATACTTCCCTGATTGTCTGGAATAACCTTGTCAGCCTTCGTTTGGGTGTCCTCTTCCTATTACTATAAAGGTTTTCTTCAGGTCTCCTATCTGGCACCTTTCTTGCTCTTTTTAATATGCTTTTCCCAGTAGGACGCATCTGCCTTCGCTTATGCCTTAAAGCAGATCGTCTTCTTACTTCATCGAGGGACCCGTATTCTCTTTTCCTGCCGTCATTTCGTATTCCAAAAAAATCTCTCCATAATCCCTGTACGGATTTTAGCATACTGGCAGTGCCTATTGTTATACCTTTTTCTCCAGAATATTTATATCTGTATGTGCACTAATAATTTCATAGTTGTTGATGCGCGCATCGTTTCTATACTATGACGCGTCACGAATTATGCTAGAGTGTCCTCAAATAAAAGTATAAAAGGCCTCAACAAACGTCAAGAGTGGATTACTTGCTGAGTTAGGGTGACTTATTTTTAAACTATAAAGTTATACCATCAAATGAAGAAAAATTAATATAAGTCTACTTCTTTATCTCTTTCCATCATTTTTTTTAGCGTTTCTGTATAAATGTACATTAAACAAGCAAATTTTAAGCTCTTGCCAAATACAGTTACTTCCACTACCCTATCAACAGTTTTTAAAGCATAGTCTCCCAAAGAAAACTAAAACAACATTCTTAAGACGTCTCTAGGCAGATGATACATTATACATTCCGGGTAAAACAAATGTCTTATATTAAGTGAAATGACCTTTGTTTTCAAAACTAGCAAGTTTTAGAACAACTATTCAATAAGTCAACGTGATCTTATATGAAAAAGCCTCTAAAACAAAAGCTACGATGGATTCCACAGCACTTAAGGTAGCCCTAGGCTGTATAGCTGTTCGATTGGCTGTGAACAGCCTTTTTCCCTCTCTACAACAACAACTGGACCAGTCCGTAGAATTCTCAACTCCCGTAACCTCATTTAGGTCATTACAGGAAGGTATATACCTACTGCGGAACAACATTCAAGTATATAATCATGGGGTTGTTCACCATCCTCCAATTTTGATTTTTTTTCTATCGCTCTTCAATTCCGACAGGTTAATTTCTCTCATATACGCTTTAGTTGATGGGTTAATTGCGTATCAACTGACAGAGGTGACAAAAGCTTTTAAAAACTTGAAAGTGAAAAGCTGGCTACCTGGACTCCTTTATGCTGTGAACCCTTTGGCTCTTTTATCGTGCATTAGTCGGTCATCGATCATATTCACAAATTTTGCCATTTCGTCGTCATTGTATTGCATATTAGCCGAAGGGAATGTTCTTTCGTCCTCTGTTATGATTTCCGTATCAGGATACTTGTCGCTATACCCTATTCTTCTCTTAATTCCACTATTAGGTATGCTAAAAAGTTGGAGACAAAGAATGTTATCTGTCACCGTTTCCATATTATCTTTATTAATTCTGCTACTATTTAGCTACAATATGTTAGGCGGCCAGAGTTGGTTATTTTTGGCACAAGTTTATGGATCTGTTATAAGTTTTGAGAAGGTTTTCCCAAATCTGGGTTTATGGTGGTACTTTTTCATTGAAATGTTTGACACCTTCATACCGTTTTTTAAGGCTGTATTCAACATTTTTATTGCCGCATTCATAACACCATTTACCTTGCGCTATCATAAGCAGCCATTCTACGCATTCATTTTATGCATTGGGTGGATTGTCCTTACAAAGCCATATCCCTCACTAGGTGACGCTGGCTTTTTCTTTAGTTTCTTACCTTTCTTCACCCCACTATTTGGATATTTAAGATACCCTATCATATCAGCATTACTGTTTTTACATGCAATTGTTTTGGCACCAATTTTCTATCATCTGTGGGTTGTTTTAGGTTCAGGGAATAGTAACTTTTTCTATGCTATTTCACTAGTTTATGCTCTGGCTATAGCATCTATTTTGGTAGACCTGAACTGGGCAATGCTGAGAATTGAATACGATAACGGTATCCCAAATTTCAAATTGAAGGTAACACAAATTTAACTACTTCCCCTCTATAAACGTACATAAATTAGATACCAAAAAGAATCTAAGAGATGTTCGTCAGAAGAGTGGATAAAGCGAATAAGAAGAGCCATACTGATTATTCTAGAGGCTACCTAGGTTTGAAAGAAAAAGTGCTATGTTAAAATTTTCGTAATGCTGTATTGGAGAGACGAAGTATGTAGCACTCAGCCGAAGCTAATTAATCATGAGCGCTATAGTAGGAAGAATTAGGATAGAGAGTATACATCATGTTTTAAGTTCTAGATCATAACAACATCGCACTTGGGACTATGCCAATTTCTTTCCACCAAAAGTCGTATAAAAAAGTTATTTTCCCCAGGGCTTCCATTAGCTGAAAGCCAATATACTGTTACAGAATAGCGCAGCGTAAATATATATATTTTTGATGCCTTTTTGGGAAGGGTAGCTTGATAACTCATGTATATTAACATAAAACGGGCTCTATCGTCAACAGACGAAGAAGGAAAGGATATCATGTATTTTTAGACCTACCAATAATACTTTTTACGGTTATGGGAGATAGAAGATGGGCCCAATTACGTAGTGATGGGTGCCCATACATTCCAATCTGCTTATATTGGTTAATTAAAAAGTTTAATAAGAATATTACGTGATGACTCAGTTTAAAGGGTAATCTATAACATATCATTTTTATTAGTTGTTCTAAAACAGGTTTTAGATACTTGGATTTGCTGCGAGAATGATATAAAAGGTAAAATTCCCTTCTTCCTAATCCAAGAAAAGTGAAATTCTCTTGGGGGAGCTCTAATGAATTATATTGAAGTTTCCATTTAGCCTGTTTATCGCCTTGGGAAAAAGGAGTGTACCAAATAGTAAAGTGCGGCGCAATCGTTCAGACAGCCATTATATGTGAGAATTCTTTAGAGAGTTTCGCTGGATATTATTACAGTGTATTAAATTTCGCCAAGGCTTTGCCAATGAAAGCGAGTGCATAATTTTATGTGCTTGGTACATATGAAATCAATCGATATGTAGTAATTGGATTGCGGATGGGAAAAACACATTTACCATGGAAGCGTGATTCACAACAAATTGCACAATGGACTATGGTCTTTCCAAAAGTCTCCTCTGTTGCCCCTACAAGGGGTGATCAATAATAAGCAATCCTATTAAAAAACCTAAGTCACTATAACTAAACGTAATAACTATGTATATGAAAGAAAATTCTATCGGTTTGTCATCTAGTTTAATACGGCAACTAGTTTTTCACCAGAGTTCTTACCATGTTTAATGTCTTCCAGCATATGAGGGACGTCAGAAAGCCCGTTCTTATAGATCTTTACTGGAATATGGTGAATTTGCCCATCATTAATCTTCGGATTGATGAATTTGACGAATTTGGTGGCAGCTCTCCTGGCTTCTGGGTCAGCCGGGAAAGTAACGCCTCCAAATGGTACTTCATGGCCACCTGTTGAATACAGTCTGGTCCTGTCAATAGTGACATTTTGCCTCCTGTTTTCCTTTTTGACGTTTTCTTCTGTCAAATTAGTTAATTCGACAACAGTAGCATCCAGTTTATCGGCCGCACATTTGTACACTTGTTGAAGCGTATCTTGATTGGCGACACAATCGACCAAATACGGGATGTTGTTGTACTTCTGTTTGATTTGTTCCACCACATCAATATCATGGTAATCAAATATTTCATCGGCACCATATTCTTTCAATAGTTTTTCGTGTTTCCGAGAAGCGACAACAATGATCTTGGTGAAGCCATTCAATTTATTCGCTAATTGAATGAGTAACTGGCCTACTGATGTTGCTCCACCCCATAATAAGATGGGAGCGTTTCTTTGTGGGCTGGATGGCTCCCATTCTAAGTTCAAACCTAAATTATAAGTCAACACCAAACCGGCTGTGGTCAGTGATACTGGGATAGTGGCTGCGCCTTCCAAAGACCTGACAGGGCCGGCAGGTAGAATATCCTCACCCAAAAATTTGAGTTCATTGGGTGATTTGTAGGCAACCGCAGTTGAAATAGCGGAATATTCAGCAAAGGCACCATTGGAAGGAAATCTTACGGAGGATCCGTGGATAAACCCATAAATATAATCACCAACAGAAAAATCTTTAGGATCAACGGCTGGGCCCAATTTAACAATTTGGCCAGCAGCGTCACATCCCAAAATAGAACCTTGGGGGCCAAGCTTGTAGTCAATGTGCGCCCAATCAGTTGGATTACCAGCAACAGCAAGAGTCTTAATCAAAACAAATCCTTCTTCCAATTCAGGAATGGGAATGCCCTCTTTGACAACCGCTTTACTATTTTCAATGACGACGGCCTTCATGGTTTCTGGAATTGTGATTGACATGTCTGTAGGTTATATGTAGTTGATATTCTATACCCAGCTTGCCATTTCATAGAATGTAAATTAGAAAGATCTTAAGCTAGATAAAACAGAAAAAGACTTGCCTGCTTTATAAGAACTTTTCTCAATATTTGTTGAGACACCGCTTAGTAATAACATCTCGCATGTTTGCTTTACTCTTACGAATACTACTCTCTGGGATACGGTGCGACTCTCATCATCTGTAGGGTTTTCTATGTGCTGAAAGCCTATCCCAACTGGCGGAGCCGCGCGACAACCGTAGCGGATCCGAGCCATCTTAGTCAGCTGGGACAGGAACGGCTGTCATATGAAAACCTAAAAATGCTGTCCTGGAATTTCATGACTGCGGAAAGTTTAATACGTTCATTGTTCTCCTTTACTACCGCACTTTCTATCGTGAGAAATATTCCAACAGAATGAACAACTATTAATTGTATAGCGTGTGGCATCGCTATTTGAGCGAATTTAAAGTAAAGTGAGCTCCGGAAAACCATATTATAGCAGGGAAATGAGCCACTGAATGACGAAATTCCTTAGTCATAATGCGACTCCTTGAACAGAAACAGAATTTAATTGAGAGTATGTGTTCCATTGCGTTAATTCAGATCCAGATATTTGAGCTCTCCCCGAGACGAAGAATTAGCTAAGGCTCAAACGAACATACTGAAAGGCGTTATTAGCACACGGTTTTTGAATAAAAACATGAAGATCGGCAGATCTCTGTTATACAGTAATATTTTATCTTTTACTAGTTGCAACCACAGTTATATTATGGTGTATCAATATGCAAGAGGGGTTATTTCATAAAGTTTGTATGAAAAATTGATATCTTTGTCTTGTCATGAACTTTGTTCTTCAAATTATGATCGGTTTACCAATAACAATGAATACAGGCGGTAGCTATTTATTATTTGTTTCCAGAGATCTTTGTTGATTCAGTATTGCGGTGTGTATTAAGTAGTATTTTATCTCAAAAAATAGCATGGCTACAACTATATATTGTTATTTTCATTTAAGGATGCGACGCCGTTCTCATAGATTATTGGGAAAAAGGGCTAAAGTAAGGAAGAAATCACCCAAAAGAATCGGCTAAACTGGAAAAGCCCATCAAATAATTTGACTTTAACTTCAACAAGTTGTTAAAAGATTCTACCCCTCTCATTGAAGAAGAACCACAAGCATATTCTGTAGAAGTTGAGAAACAGCGGAAGTTAAGTCATTCTAAAAAAGCACGGAGAAATGTTAACTTGGAGAACACTCTGCTTCCTAAAAAAAGTTCACCAATTCAGGCTCACTTGGTTCTCAAGAGGGTTTTCAGTCTTTTGAATCTGCCACATCTTCTTAATTTAAATTGTATCGTTGCGTAATTTTAATCTTCTATTTCATCTTCTATTTATTGGAGGCAGTTCTCTCGAAACGTTATATGATTTCCAAAACTCAAGAATTAAAAATGATGAACACGAAACACAAATTGCACTTCTTATCAAGTGTTATAAAAATTTGAGGAAGCGATTCTGAGAGGTGGTATGAAATTGCAAAGAAAGTTTGGAAGAACGAAGAGTATTTCTTTGATGGAGCTGTTTGCCAAGCATTCTTTGCGCGGAACTTTCGAAACCTTTTATATTCAAAGAAATTTATGTTGTCTAGATTATCAAACGTTGGACTATGGCCATACATTCGGGAAGCGGAATTAGCCACTACCAATGAGCCCTCAATATAGCTAATAGTATTTAGTGGCTGCAAATTTCAAATGGAGATATGCGCCCTCAATTAAAGCATTAAAAAGTGAAATAAAAAAAAATTAGCGTCGTCATCTGTTAGTTTTTATCTTCCTTTTCTTATTTCAAACAAAAGAACATGGTGCCTAGGTACCAAAGATTTCTCACTACACACAGCCTTGGTTTCTGTTACAGCTCCCCTCACCATTACTTTCATCCAGACCACAACTGTAATCCAATATACTTGTTCTCCTTTCCTTTCTTAAGTCACTCTTAAGCTGCACGTATCTAATTTCAATAAATTTGGCTGTAGTGTACAGGGTCGTAAAACCTCTATGGCTGCACAAGACTCCCAGCACATGATCCCTTCTTCATTTTTTGGTATCGAAAAGAAACTGTATTATTTTTTCATGGAAACCGTTTGGAGCATATTAAACAAAGGCTTAGACAATAAGTTTCTGAACGAGGGTCCAAATCCTTCAAATCCGGATATTCATTTTTTTGACCAAAATGGAAGCTTTACAGGCACGCGAAAAGGGGTTTTTCAAGGCACATCTAGGCACCCCTACAATTGGCATTCTCACTTTCCCCCACATAGACACCATAAAACAACACCTTCGCATAAGAAATTCATGATATATGTATGCCTCGTTCAGGAACAGGCGCATCTCCATAGCAATGATGAAGATGGTGCAAAAGATAAAATATGAAGGGTGTGAGGTGATGAATGAGCATCTGTTAACGAATCGTTTAAGTACTGATGATCGATGAAGGAATGGGTATAAATAGAGCTACTTCATCCATATGCCTTTGAGAATATACCTCTATTCCTTTCTTTCCTGTTAAGCTTATATCAGCACTAAAAAACAAAACAAATATAATGGTCAAATTAACTTCAATCGCTGCTGGTGTCGCCGCCATCGCTGCTGGTGCCTCCGCAACCACCACTCTAGCTCAATCTGACGAAAGAGTCAACCTGGTTGAATTGGGTGTCTACGTCTCTGATATCAGAGCTCACTTGGCCCAATACTACATGTTCCAAGCCGCCCACCCAACTGAAACCTACCCAGTTGAAGTTGCTGAAGCCGTTTTCAACTACGGTGACTTCACCACCATGTTGACTGGTATTTCCCCAGACCAAGTCACCAGAATGATCACCGGTGTCCCATGGTACTCCACCAGATTAAAGCCAGCTATCTCCAAGGCTCTATCCAAAGATGGTATCTACACTATCGCAAACTAGGGACGAGTGCCTTTACGAATGAAAATCCATAGACAATGAAAGGTAATGAAAAATAAAAAAAACAACTTTTTTTTGATGATATAAATACAGTTGATTATATAAATGTATATTAATATTATAAACCTATTTGATCAATGACAATATTCATGAACCATTTGATTGAGCACAATAAACCAGAAAAGAAACACTCTCTTTTGGGCCAACCATTCAAAAAATGGTTAACAGTATGAAGGTAACGTATATTATGTTTAATGAAGAATACTAGGGTCCGAAACATATGGCTTCGTACTTCTTTACCTTTCCCATGGAACATGGCATTTTTTTTTACGGCCTCGGCTCGGAGTGGCTGCACATGTGTCACTTTTAAGATTAAGATTGTGGATCAGGGGAAATGCGAGCAACAAGTCATAGTAAGAGAACCCTCGTTCTTTGTTGCGTAAATATTATTATTGCTGTGTTAGGCTGGTATTTGCATGTAAATGTAGATCGGAATAGTGTCGACAAGTAGTGTTGAAGACCTAGCACGTAAAAATCCGTAGAATAATGCAGTATTATTTGGTATGGAGCGGGTATTAAGGTATTCCTATAGGCCGATCTAATTAATTGTTGGACCAAAGTAACTTAAGTAGTGAACCATTCTGATATACAAGAAAAGAGGCAACAGTTAATGGTAAAATGAAGATATTAAATGAACAGGAAGAAAAATGGGGGACCAGAAGTTTAGATGATCGGCATTTCACCATAGTCTAATGAGAGTTTAACAACTACAGCAACCATGTGGGTTTTACAATTATATTTTAGGATATGTGATATAACGGCAAACGTGCCACAATGCTCCCAAATGAATTCTACAGTAATACCCTACCGCTACTCTTGCACCTTTGATGACCGTCTATAAATTATTACCTATATGATAACATGGCCCCAAAAATTGATCAAATCAATGGAATTTACCCTGAACACAACGAAAATTGAGTACCTAATATATTCAGGTATAGCTGGATATACTAACTGCTAAATTTGGAAAGAACATTATCATCCTGCCCTCGCAAAAAGAAAAGAATAAAAATTTGTGCTACAAATTGCAATGAAACCCGACCACAATCCAGTTGATGCTGCGATTATCCTCCAATGCACTGGTGACGGCCTCAAAAGAAGACAAAATATGGCTTCTTCTGAACATCACTCATAGTTAAAATTACGATGCGCTTGCGGAACTCCTTCACTGTACCATGGTTAACATAAAAAGACGCTTCTATGGTATATGCATAGTAAACGCAAGAGATATCCAGAAAATGTTTCTTTTATTTCTGCGCCTTATTATAACCACCATCAACTGTAGGTAACTCGATAAAGACCAACTAATCCAAGTACGTTCGTTAAATATTGCATTGTTTATTACCATTTAAATTAGCGTTATTAAAAATGTAGTCTGGTTTTTTAAAATAATAAGTCGACTTGATCCTACATATCAATATCTGCGACAATTGTTCTTTATCGCAATCTTGCAGCACTTCCTTAATATACAGCAATAGTTCAAAATCTAAGAAATTAGTGCACACAGATGCTTGCGAAGATACAGAAGTGCTGAAACGTCGTTTAACACCAGCATCGTCCTTCCAGTGAATAATATCTTCCGAAAACTTCTCTCTTCTAATTGTAACAAGAATTTCCACTTGTTAATACCACAGAATACCACATTAAATAAGAAAGGAAAAGCAGTTGTATGGCAATCCCCCTAAGTAATGAAAACAACTCAATGCACATTTAGAAGAAGCCGGACAGAAGGGAGGACATTGCCTACAATAAGCAAGAAAGCTAAATCGTGATGGTGGTATTATATATGTTACAACAATAATTAAGTAGCATTATACAAATTTAAATATCACGATTAATAAATAACTAAAAAATATCATATAAAGTTTGTAGTCTTTACATGGTTCTATTGAGGCAGTACAAGTCAATTGTAAAGTTTAAAGTATCATATATGTTATTTTTCACCGAAAGCTTAAATAGTTTTGTTTATGAATCCAACTGTTGTCACATACGCTCAGATATGAAAGAACTCCTCCTATGAATACCTGAGGGCAAAAACGAAGGCTTAATGTCAGGTCATAGCTGGGTAAGTGATAATGAGAACCTATAAGTCAAAAAAAATGGCGCACTAGAGATCCGTATACTCAATTGGCTTTGTAAATGTCAAAGTGTTTTTCTTATAATAGACGCAATTACAAAAAACCTAACACGGGACCTAGAAGTAATGCTATACTCAAATCGCAACCTCTGGGTACTTATCTGCCCAGTACTTGTCAACCGATTCTCTATAAACGGCCAGCGCCTTTGCGATGTAAGATTGCAATTCGAAGTTCCTATTAGAGTAACTTTTGTTAGCATTTGAAGCATTTGAAGTATTCGCACAACTTTTCTTTTTCTGATCGTTATTGACATTACTTTCGTTGTTGCTTTTGCTGCCGCAGGGGACGACCGCTAATTCTGTAAAAACTTGATAACAAGAGTTGCCATCGTAAAAAAGAGTCTTATCTGGACATATACCGTGTTCGTATGCATACTGGTTCATATTGTATGCAAATAAGATTCCATGTGTCTATGCTGATATTAGGTTTATGATTTATAACTTCCACTAATAGTTTCATTTTGCAACCCTTACTAAGACCATCCAAGAGGTATTTTGGCCCACTAATCACTATAAATAAAGGCACATAGGCGAATAAAAGGAAGAATCCTAGTACCATGATAAAACAAGCAAGTACAAGCAATAAAGGATTTTCAATATGGAATATTGCATGGGCTAAAATGACCACTATGGTAATGTGAAATAAAAGGAAAGCGAAGATTCTAATATGCTGTTTGAAGAAACAGACGTATCTGGAAGTTTTATCTCTTGGAAGGACAATGTTTTCAGCGGGGGTGAGTTCTTTAGACCGTTGAGGTCTTGTTTTAGAATCGGTCATCAGTGGTGTTGAGCTCATATCAAAAATAAGGCTTAGACTTTTTACCGTACTTCTCCATATTGCATAATAGATGAATGCTAATGCTCACTACTTGCAACTGCCATATATACCTTTATAGTTCAGGGCTCAAGTTACAGGAGTGAAAATATAGGAACGGAAAAAGTATTGGAACGCCCGCGCATAGGCCCAGTCGAATTTTGAGATTTGGCCTAGAGACGAGTAGCGCAGTGTTCCAAAAAGGGATCTCATAAAGAATAACACATGATGTAGCACGGGACCGCCTGCATGATCTTTCACATTGCATATGCTGCAGACAAAAGCTCCTAAAAATTTTCTAATGGGATTTGTTAAGTATCACTGTGTTTTTACTTGGGCATGAGATGAGGGCATCGTATGAATACTTACCGAAATATAGAGAAAACGTCAAATAATGTTAAAAGGAAGATACAATGGTTAGTAGACGATTAAAGTGGCCGAGTTTTTAAAGACATTAGCTGAAGAGTAAGCTACATGCGGTATCCCTGTTACATATCAGTAATTTATTAATAATGCATTATTCAAGTAAGAATTTGGTGCCAGGTTGAAATCCGGAAGTACATCAGAGATTCAACGGAAAACAGTAATATTTTCTTATCTTGCTTTTGCGTAATTTTCAAGAAGGCCTGATATTATTTGTTAAATATGCTAACGTATATACACAGTACGAGTAGCGTTTTAATAACGTTTCCATAATGTTTTGTTAACGTATTACACGAGAAGAGCATATTTAAGAAAACATCAATTATCATTTACTTCTAATATTATTAAATAGACTATTAGTAGCAAACCGCTAATATGGTAATATTTAAGAAGCTCTAGCTTCTATTTACAAGATAGTAATCACACATATCTTACATTTACATAACGTATAGGAAAGGTCCAATAAACTTACTACATTATGACATATAAGCTAGGTTGTTATTCATTACGTCAGCATTTTTCCTAACCGCCGCGCAGGCACGCCGCGCATTTCTTTTCCTCGAAGAAAGCGGAAAAAAAAAAATAAAAAAAAAAAACAAAAAAAAAGTATAAATAGTGGAGTCTTTTCCCATTTAACATTTAGAAAAAAATTCGACTGGAAATTTTTTGCTGAACATTTAACCGGAGAACCTTGGTGGCTTTTTCTCAGTTTCGTGGGCTTGTACATTTTACCTAGTATGCTGGGAACTTTTTTTCCTGTATTCTATTCTATTCCTTGCCTTACTTTTCTTATTATTTTTTTATTCGTTTATAACAAACTAAAAGAAGTAAATATTTTCAGTTTCAATTGATAACAACCCAAATACGTAAAAGCAATGGCCGCTATTAAAGACTACAAGACCGCACTGCAATTTGCCAAGAGCCTTCCAAGACTGGATGGTTTGTCTGTGCAGGAATTGATGGACTCGAAGATCAGAGGTGGGTTGACTTATAACGATTTTTTGATCTTACCAGGTTTAGTCGATTTTGCGTCCTCTGAAGTTAGCCTACAGACTAAGCTGACCAGGAATATCACTTTAAACATTCCATTGGTTTCCTCTCCAATGGACACTGTGACAGAATCGGAAATGGCCATCTTTATGGCTCTGTCGGGTGGTATCGGTTTCATTCACCATAACTGTACGCCCGAGGACCAAGCTGACATGGTCAGAAGGGTCAAGAACTATGAAAATGGGTTTATTAACAACCCTATTGTGATTTCTCCAACAACCACCGTTGGTGAAGCTAAGAGCATGAAGAAAAAGTATGGATTTGCAGGCTTCCCTGTCACGGAAGATGGCAAGAGAAATGCAAAGTTGGTGGGAGTCATCACTTCTCGTGATATACAGTTCGTTGAGGACGACTCTTTACTCGTTCAGGATGTCATGACCAAGAACGCTGTTACCGGTGCACAAGGTATCACGTTATCAGAAGGTAACGAGATTCTAAAGAAAATCAAAAAGGGTAGGCTATTGATTGTTGATGAAAAGGGTAACTTAGTTTCTATGCTTTCCAGAACTGATTTAATGAAGAATCAAAACTACCCATTAGCGTCCAAATCTGCCAACACCAAGCAATTGCTATGTGGTGCTTCCATTGGTACTATGGACGCTGATAAAGAAAGACTAAGATTATTGGTCAAAGCCGGCTTGGATGTCGTCATATTGGATTCATCCCAAGGCAACTCTATTTTCCAATTGAACATGCTCAAGTGGGTCAAAGAGAGTTTCGCAGGTCTGGAAGTCATCGCTGGTAACGTTGTGACCAGGGAACAAGCTGCCAATTTGATTGCTGCCGGTGCGGATG
The DNA here is from genome assembly GCF_002079055.1 of Saccharomyces paradoxus. Taxonomy (NCBI): domain Eukaryota; kingdom Fungi; phylum Ascomycota; class Saccharomycetes; order Saccharomycetales; family Saccharomycetaceae; genus Saccharomyces; species Saccharomyces paradoxus. Next base: position 1,019,105 of record NC_047498.1, read on the forward strand.
GTTTGAGAATCGGTATGGGAACTGGCTCTATTTGTATCACTCAAGAAGTTATGGCTTGTGGTAGGCCACAAGGTACAGCGGTCTACAACGTGTGTGAATTTGCTAACCAGTTCGGTGTTCCATGTATGGCTGATGGTGGTGTTCAAAACATCGGTCACATTACCAAGGCGTTGGCTCTTGGATCTTCTACTGTTATGATGGGTGGTATGTTGGCTGGTACTACGGAATCACCAGGTGAATATTTCTATCAAGATGGTAAAAGATTGAAGGCGTACCGTGGTATGGGTTCCATTGACGCCATGCAAAAGACTGGTACTAAAGGGAATGCATCTACGTCTCGTTACTTTTCAGAATTTGACAGCGTTTTGGTTGCACAGGGTGTCTCCGGCGCTGTCGCTGACAAAGGATCCATTAAGAAATTTATTCCGTACTTGTACAATGGATTACAACATTCTTGCCAAGACATTGGCTGTAGGTCGTTAACTGTATTAAAGAAGAATGTCCAGAGCGGTAAAGTTAGATTTGAATTCAGAACGGCTTCTGCTCAACTAGAAGGTGGTGTTAATAACTTACATTCTTACGAAAAGCGTTTACATAACTGAATGTTCGAATGGGATCATTAATACAATAGTAGTGATGATAATCTTATGTAGTGCTGTCCGTATGGCACCTATTCATACTGCATTACAATTATATGAATGGGGTGATATGTTATGTTAATATATAGTGTGTTTATACCTTCTTATTGATAAATAGTATATTTTTATGTTTAGGTGATTTTAGTGGTGAATATTTGGTAGCAACTATATTAATATATATAAAATGGGTAGTGGGTATTTGTATGAAAACGTTATAAAACATGAAGTTGAGAGTATTTATATGATAACTGAGGTTATGTGATCAGTTATAGATATTAAAATGTGGATAATCGTGGGTGTTATGGGTAAATGGCACAGGGTATAAACCGCTGAGGCAAGTGCCGTGTATGGTGATGTGGTGATGTATATGGTACTAATCGAGTGAGAGATGGCCTTGGTGTAGAGTATCATGGCGGGGTAAGTTGGGGTGTGATGTGTTTTATAGTGTCCGTGTGCATATGCGATATCGTTAAATAAATAAAAGGTGAGTGTGGTAGATTTAGGTATGTGGTAGTGGTAGTTGGAGGTGGTATTGTTTGGGGGATGTGAAAGGTATAGTGGAGAGGTTGATAGTGTGGGAGGGTAAGTTATCTGGTGTATTGTTTACGTTTGATTTGTTTACATTAGATTTGTTTACGTTTGATCTGTTTACATGTGGTATGTAGCGTTATAGTAAGTACCACACGGTAGATGGGGGAATGTAGATGGATGGTAGGGTAAGTGGTAGTGAGAGTTGGATAGGAGATATTGGGAAGGGGGTAGATGGTGGTTGGGGAGTGGTGATGAATAGTCGGATGATGGATGGTGGTTAGAGGTGGTGGAGTGGGAGAATGGGAGAATGGGGCAGGGCATGGGGTGGTGAGGTAAGTGCCGTGGATTGTGATGTGGGAGAGGTAGGGTAAGAGGGGGAGGGCAGGTCGAGATGAGAGAGGGAGGGTAAGTTGAGATGGGGATATGAATGGATGGAGTTAGGGTTAGTGTTAGGGTTAGGGTAGTGTTAGTGTGTTAGTGTGTGTGTGTGGTGTGTGTGGTGTGGTGTGGTGTGGGTGTGGTGTGGGTGTGGTGTGGGTGTGGGTGTGGTGTGGGTGTGGGTGTGGTGTGTGGTGTGGGTGTGGTGTGGTGTGGTGTGGGTGTGGTGTGTGGTGTGTGTGTGGGTGTGGTGTGGGTATATATATGTCACTGTATTGCATGCTGGATGGTGTTAGACAAGGCCGTAGGGACATATAGCATCTAGGAAGTAACCTTGTACGAAAATAGGCATTATTTCCTGTTTAGGCGATTGTGACGCAGATTTTAGTCCAACGATCTAGCGTCAAGGAATTTTTTTATAGTGGGACATTGCACCAAGGAAGTAATTTGATACGTCGTTGGTGAATGGGTCTGTTTTCTTATTCGGCGGGGTAATACATTTTTGGGGGAAGTTTGTCTGTCTGACGCGCCATATGTAGGTACGCCAAAAAGGGCTCCTCTACTTCGAAGCGCGAGGTCGTATACCTAATAAGGAAATGTAATTTATAACTTTTTATTATATTGGTCTTTTCGAGAGCGGAAGAAGTTGTAGGCTAAGCGCAGGCTAAGCGTAGGTCCATGTTTAAAGTATCCAAGAGAATATCCACGAAGCGGCTGAGCAACGAACAGAATCCTGGTTCTCCTCGACTAAGCAGATAGTTAAGATACTGTGCACCATGGAAATTGAAAACGAAAGTACGTACCGAGTACTTTATTTTTGCAGGCCGGAAATCAAGGATGAATGAGACATCCTTCTGTTTTCTATGTTGTGCTTGAAGGGGACAGACAGTCCCTTATCTTAGTGAGATTTCTTATTAACTGAATTTTCTTTGCTGCTGCTAGAGATTCTGCATCTTCTCAATAGCTTAATTATTACATTCTTAGATGATGATAAGACGGAAACTGGACAATCTTTTGTTTATATTGATGGATTTCTTGTCAAAAAGCATAACAATCAACATACTATTGTTAATTTCGAAACTTACAAAAATAAAATGAAAGTTTCCGATAGGCGTAAGTTTGAAAAAGCAAACTTTGACGAGTTTGAGTCGGCTCTAAATAACAAAAACGACTTGGTACATTGTCCCTCAATAACTTTATTTGAATCGATCCCCACGGAAGTGCGGTCATTCTACGAAGACGAAAAGTCTGGTCTAATCAAAGTGGTAAAATTCAGAACTGGTGCAATGGATAGGAAAAGGTCTTTTGAAAAAATAGTCATTTCCGTCATGGTCGGGAAAAATGTACAAAAGTTCCTGACGTTTGTTGAAGACGAACCAGATTTCCAGGGCGGACCAATCCCTTCAAAGTATCTTATTCCCAAGAAAATCAACTTGATGGTCTACACGTTGTTTCAAGTGCATACTTTGAAATTCAATAGAAAGGATTACGATACCCTTTCTCTTTTTTACCTCAACAGAGGATACTATAATGAGTTGAGTTTCCGTGTCCTGGAACGTTGTTACGAAACAGCAAGTGCCAGGCCGAACGACAGCTCTACGATGCGTACTTTCACCAACTTTGTTTCTGGCACACCTATTGTAAGGAATCTTCAGAAAAGCACCATAAGGAAATATGGATACAATTTGGCACCCTATATGTTTTTTGTTACTACACGTAGATGAGCTATCGATTTTTTCCGCATATCAAGCAAGTCTACCTGGTGAAAAGAAGGTCGACACAGAGCGGCTGAAGCGTGATCTATGCCCACGTAAACCCACTGAGATAAAATACTTTTCACAGATATGTAACGATATGATGAACAAAAAAGACCGATTGGGTGATATTTTGCATATTATCTTGCGAGCATGTGCGCTTAATTTTGGGGCAGGTCCCCGTGGTGGCGCTGGTGACGAAGAGGATCCGATCTATTACGAATGAAGAACCCATTATTCCCTCTGTGGACCGAGCATGGCTTGAAAGTATGTAAGTTGCGCAGTCCTAACACTCCACGAAGACTCAGAAAAACACTAGATGCCGTGAAAGCTTTATTGGTGTCGTCTTGTGCTTGTACCGCAAGGGATTTAGATATATTTGATGACAACAACGGCGTTGCAATGTGAAATGGATCAAAATTCTGTACCACGAAGTAGCGCGGGAAAACCACGCTGAAGGACTCTTATAGAATAACTTTGGTACCTTCTTCTGATGGTATATCAGTATGTGGAAACTTTTTAATCGCGAGTATGTCCGCGGCTTTTACTTTGCATGCAAGGCTCAGTTCGATAACCTTTGGGGAGAGTTGAAACAACTGCTTTTATATGCCTACAGTGGTTGATATTGCCGGCCTCATTTTGCGTAATCGAGAAGTTTTGTTCAGAGAGCCAAAGCGAGGAATTGACGAGTATCTGGAAAACGATTCTTTT